>NW_027489716.1:0-28065 GCF_050948215.1 Halictus rubicundus | reverse complement strand
GTATATTCTGGTATATTCCAGTATTTTCAGGTATATTCTCGTATATTCTTCTATATTCTAGTAATATTATGGTATATTCTGGTATATTCTGGAATATTCTGGATTATTCTGCTATATTCTCGTATATTCTAGTATATTCAGGTATATTCTCGTATATTCTTCTATATTCTAGTAATATTATCTATATTCTGGTATTTTGTGGTGTATACTAGTATATTCTGGTATATTCTCGTATATTCTTCTATATTCTAGTAATATTATGGTATATTCTGGATTATTCTGCTATATTCTCGTATATTCTGGTATATTCTGCTATATTCTAGTATATTCAGGTATATTCTCGTAATTTCTAGTATATTCTGCTATATTCCTGTATATTCTGGTATATTCTGGTATATTCTGGCATATTCAAGTATATTCTGGTATATTCTCGTATATTCTTCTATATTGTAGTAATATTATGGTAAATTCTGGTATATTCTGGTATATTCTGGATTATTCTGCTATATTCTCGTATATTCTAGTATATTCTGCTATATTCTAGTACATTCTAGTATATTCAGGTATATTCTCGTATATTCTTCTATATTCTAGTAATATTATGGTATATTCTGGTATATTCTGGTATATTCTGGATTATTCTGCTATATTCTCGTATATTCTAGTATATTCTGCTATATTCTAGTATATTCTAGTATATTCAGGTATATTCTCGTATATTCTTCTATATTCTAGTAATATTATCGTATATTCTCGTATTTTTGTGGTGTATACTAGTATATTCTGGTATATTCTGGTATATTCATCTATATTCTAGTAATATTATGGTATATTCTGGTATATTCTGGAATATTCTGCTATATTCTCGTATATTCTAGAATATTCTGCTATATTCTAGTATATTCTCGTATATTCTTCTATATTCTAGTAATATTATGGTATATTCTGGTATATTCTGGTATATTCTGGATTATTCTGCTATATTCTCGAATATTCTAGTATATTCAGGTATATTCTCGTATATTCTTCTATATTCTAGAAATATTATGGTATATTCTGGTATATTCTGGAATATTCTGGTATATATTCCCGTATATTCTAGTATATTCTGCTATATTCTAGTATATTCTCGTATATTCTTCTATATTCGAGTAATATTATGGTATATTCTGGTATATTCAAGTATATTCTGGTATATTCTGGTATATTCTAGTATATTCTGGTATAATCTGGTATATTCTGGTATTTTCTAGTATATTCTGGTATATTCTGGTATATTCAAGTATTTTCAGGTATATTCTCGTATATTCTTCTATATTCTAGTAATATTATGGTATATTCTGGTATATTCTGGTATATTCTGGATTATTCTGCTATATTCTCGTATATTCTAGTATATTCAGGTATATTCTCGTATATTCTTCTATATTCTAGTAATATTATCTATATTCTGGTATTTTGTGGTGTATACTAGTATATTCTGGTATATTCTCGTATATTCTTCTATATTCTAGTAATATTATGGTATATTCTGGTATATTCTGCTATATTCTAGTATATTCAGGTATATTCTTGAATATTCTAATAACATTACGGTATATTCGGGTATATTCTGACATATTCTAGTATATTCTGCTATATTCCTGTATATTCTGGTATATTCTGTTATATTATGGTATATTCAAGTATATTCAGGTATATTCTCGTATATTCTTCTATATTCTAGTAATATTATGGTATATTCTAGTATATTCAGGTATATTCTCGTATATTCTTCTATATTCTAGTGATATATTGGTATATTCTGGTTTTTCTGGTATATTCTGGTATATTCTGGTATATTCTTGATTATTCTGCTATATTGTCGTATATTCTGCTATATTCTAGTATATTCTGGTATATTCTGGTATATTCTGGTATATTCTAGTATATTCATCTATATTCTCGTATATTCTGGTATATTCTGCTATATTCTAGTATATTCAGGTATATTCTCGTATATTCTAGTATATTCTGCTATATTCCTGTATATTCTGGTATATTCTGGTATATTCTGGTATATTCTGGCATATTCAAGTATATTCTGGTATATTCTCGTATATTCTTCTATATTGTAGTAATATTATGGTAAATTCTGGTATATTCTGGTATATTCTGGATTATTCTGCTATATTCTCGTATATTCTAGTATATTCTGCTATATTCTAGTATATTCTAGTATATTCAGGTATATTCTCGTATATTCTTCTATATTCTAGTAATATTATTGTATATTCTCGTATTTTGTGGTGTATACTAGTACATTCTGGTATATTCTCGTATATTCTTCTATATTCTAGTAATATTACGGTATATTCAGCTATATTCTGGAATATTCTGCTACATTCTCGTATATTCTAGTATACTCTGCTATATTCTAGTATATTCTGTTATATTCTCGTATATTCTCCTATATTCTAGTAATATTATGGTAGTATTCTAGTATATTCAGGTATATTCTCGTATATTCTTCTATATTCTAGTAATATTATGGTATATTCTGGTATATTCTGGTATATTCTGGATTATTCTGCTATATTCTCGTATATTCTAGTATATTCTGCTATATTCTAGGATATTCTAGTATATTCAGGTATATTCTCGTATATTCTTCTATATTCTAGTAATATTATGGTATATTCTAGTATATTCAGGTATATTCTCGTATATTCTTCTATATTGTAGTGATATTATGGTATATTCTGGTATATTCTGGTATATTCTGGTATATTCTGGTATATTCTGGTATATTCTTGATTATTCTGCTATATTGACGTATATTCTGCTATATTCCTGTATATTCTGGTATATTCTGGTATATTCTGGTATATTCTGGCATATTCAAGTATATTCTGGTATATTCTCGTATAGTCTTCTATATTGTAGTAATATTATGGTAAATTCTGGTATATTCTGGTATATTCTGGATTATTCTGCTATATTCTCGTATATTCTAGTATATTCTGCTATATTCCTGTATATTCTGGTATATTCTGGTATATTCTGGTATATTCAAGTATATTCAGGTATATTCTCGTATATTCTTCTATATTCTAGTAATATTATGGTATATTCTAGTATATTCAGGTATATTCTCGTATATTCTTCTATATTCTAGTGATATTATGGTATATTCTGGTATATTCTGGTATATTCTGGTATATTCTGGTATATTCTGGTATATTCTGGTATATTCTTGATTATTCTGCTATATTGACGTATATTCTGCTATATTCTAGTATATTCTGGTATATTCTGGTATATTCTAGTATATTCAGGTATATTCTGGTATATTCTGGTATATTCTTGATTATTCTGCTATATTGTCGTATATTCTGCTATATTCTAGTATATTCTGGTATATTCTGGTATATTCTAGTATATTCAGGTATATTCTGGTATATTCTGGTATATTCTTGATTATTCTGCTATATTGTCGTATATTCTGCTATATTCTAGTATATTCTGGTATATTCTGGTATATTCTAGTATATTCCGGTATAATCTGGAATATTCTGGTATATTCTAGTATATTCAGGTATATTCTCGTATATTCTTCAATATTCTAGTAATATTATGGTATATTCTGGTATATTCTGCTATATTCTGGTATATTATGCTATATTGTAGTATATTCAGGTATATTCTCGTATATTCTTCTATATTCTAGTAATATTATGGTATATTCTGGTATATTCTGGTATATTCAAGAATATTCAGGTATATTCTCGTATATTCTTCTATATTCTAGTAATATTATGGTATATTCTGGTATATTCTCGTATATTCTTCTATATTCTAGTGATATTATGGTATATTCTGGTATATTCTGGTATAATCTGGTATATTCTGGTATACTCTGGTATATTCTGGTATATTCTTGATTATTCTGCTATATTGTCGTATATTCTGGTATATTCTGCTGTATTCTAGTATATTCAGGTATATTCTCGTATATTCTTCAATATTCGTGTAATATTATGGTATATTCTCGTATATTCTGGAATATTCTGGTATATTCTCGTGTATTCTTCTATATTCTAGTAATATTATCGTATATTCTGGTATATTGTGGTATATTCTGCTATATTCTAGTATATTCTGGTATATTTTGGTATATTCTAGTATATTCAGGTATATTCTCGTATATTCTGGTATATTCAGGATTATTCTGCTATATTTTCGTATATTCTGGTATATTCTGCTATATTCTAGTATATTCAGGTATATACTCGTATATTCTTCAATATTCGTGTAATATTATGGTATATTCTCGTATATTCTGGAATATTCTGGTATATTCTTGAATATTCTGGTATATTCTCGTATATTCTTCTATATTCTAGTAATATTATCGTATATTCTGGTATATTGTGGTATATTCTGCTATATTCTAGTATATTCAGGCATGTTCTCGTATATTCTTCTATATTCTAGTAATATTATGGTATATTCTGGTATATTCTGGTATATTCTGGATTATTCTGCTATATTCTCGTATATTCTTCTATATTCTAGTAATATTATCTATATTCTGGTATTTTGTGGTGTATACTAGTATATTCTGGTATATTCTCGTATATTCTTCTATATTCTAGTAATATTATGGTATATTCTGGTATATTCTGGCTATATTCTAGTATATTCAGGTATATTCTTCAATATTCTAGTAACATTACGGTATATTCTGGTATATTCTGGCATATTCTAGTATATTCTGCTATATTCCTGTATATTCTGGTATATTCTGGTATATTCTGGTATATTCAAGTATATTCAGGTATATTCTCGTATATTCTTCTATATTCTAGTAATATTATGGTATATTCTAGTATATTCAGGTATATTCTCGTATATTCTTCTATATTCTAGTGATATTATGGTATAATTCTGGTATATTCTGGTATAATCTGGTATATTCTGGTATACTCTGGTATATTCTGGTATATTCTTGATTATTCTGCTATATTGTCGTATATTCTGGTATATTCTGCTGTATTCTAGTATATTCAGGTATATTCTCGTATATTCTTCAATATTCGTGTAATATTATGGTATATTCTCGTATATTCTGGAATATTCTGGTATATTCTCGTGTATTCTTCTATATTCTAGTAATATTATCGTATATTCTGGTATATTGTGGTATATTCTGCTATATTCTAGTATATTCTGGTATATTTTGGTATATTCTAGTATATTCAGGTATATTCTCGTATATTCTGGTATATTCAGGATTATTCTGCTATATTTTCGTATATTCTGGTATATTCTGCTATATTCTAGTATATTCAGGTAATATACTCGTATATTCTTCAATATTCGTGTAATATTATGGTATATTCTCGTATATTCTGGAATATTCTGGTATATTCTTGAATATTCTGGTATATTCTCGTATATTCTTCTATATTCTAGTAATATTATCGTATATTCTGGTATATTGTGGTATATTCTGCTATATTCTAGTATATTCAGGCATGTTCTCGTATATTCTTCTATATTCTAGTAATATTATGGTATATTCTGGTATATTCTGGTATATTCTGGATTATTCTGCTATATTCTCGTATAATCTAGTATATTCTGCTATATTCTAGTATATTCTGCTATATTCTAGTATATTCTGGTATATTCTCGTATATTCTTCTATATTCTAGTAATATTATGGTATATTCTGGTATATTCTGCTATATTCTAGTATATTCAGGTATATTCTTCAATATTCTAGTAACATTACGGTATATTCTGGTATATTCTGGCATATTCTAGTATATTCTGCTATATTCCTGTATATTCTGGTTTATTCTGGTATATTCTGGTATATTCAAGTATATTCAGGGATATTCTCGTATATTCTTCTATATTCTAGTAATATTATGGTATATTCTAGTATATTCAGGTATATTCTCGTATATTCTTCTATATTCTAGTGATATTATGGTATATTCTGGTATATTCTGGTATATTCTGGTATATTCTGGTATATTCTGGTATATTCTGGTATATTCTGGTATATTCTGGTATATTCTGGTATATTCTGGTATATTCTGGTATATTCTTGATTATTCTGCTATATTGACGTATATTCTGCTATATTCTAGTATATTCTGGTATATTCTGGTATATTCTAGTATATTCAGGTATATTCTGGTATATTCAAGTATATTCAGGTATATTCTCGTATATTCTTCTATATTCTAGTAATATTATGGTATATTCTAGTATATTCAGGTATATTCTCGTATATTCTTCTATATTCTAGTGATATTATGGTATATTCTGGTATATTCTGGTATATTCTGGTATATTCTGGTATATTCTGGTATATTCTGGTATATTCTGGTATATTCTGGTATATTCTGGTATATTCTGGTATATTCTTGATTATTCTGCTATATTGACGTATATTCTGCTATATTCTAGTATATTCTGGTATATTCTGGTATATTCTAGTATATTCAGGTATATTCTGGTATATTCTGGTATATTCTTGATTATTCTGCTATATTGTCGTATATTCTGCTATATTCTAGTATATTCTGGTATATTCTGGTATATTCTAGTATATTCAGGTATATTCTGGTATATTCTGGTATATTCTTGATTATTCTGCTATATTGTCGTATATTCTGCTATATTCTAGTATATTCTGGTATATTCTGGTATATTCTAGTATATTCCGGTATAATCTGGAATATTCTGGTATATTCTAGTATATTCAGGTATATTCTCGTATATTCTACAATATTCTAGTAATATTATGGTATATTCTGGTATATTCTGCTATATTCTGGTATATTATGCTATATTGTAGTATATTCAGGTATATTCTCGTATATTCTTCTATATTCTAGTAATATTATGGTATATTCTGGTATATTCTGGTATATTCAAGAATATTCAGGTATATTCTCGTATATTCTTCTATATTCTAGTAATATTATGGTATATTCTGGTATATTCTGGTATATTCTGGATTATTCTGCTATATTCTCGTATATTCTTCTATATTCTAGTAATATTATCTATATTCTGGTATTTTGTGGTGTATACTAGTATATTCTGGTATATTCTCGTATATTCTTCTATATTCTAGTAATATTATGGTATATTCTAGTATATTCAGGTATATTCTCGTATATTCTTCTATATTCTAGTGATATTATGGTATATTCTGGTATATTCTGGTATAATCTGGTATATTCTGGTATATTCTGGTATATTCTGGTATATTCTTGATTATTCTGCTATATTGTCGTATATTCTGGTATATTCTGCTGTATTCTAGTATATTCAGGTATATTCTCGTATATTCTTCAATATTCGTGTAATATTATGGTATATTCTCGTATATTCTGGAATATTCTGGTATATTCTCGTGTATTCTTCTATATTCTAGTAATATTATCGTATATTCTGGTATATTGTGGTATATTCTGCTATATTCTAGTATATTCTGGTATATTTTGGTATATTCTAGTATATTCAGGTATATTCTCGTATATTCTGGTATATTCAGGATTATTCTGCTATATTTTCGTATATTCTGGTATATTCTGCTATATTCTAGTATATTCAGGTATATACTCGTATATTCTTCAATATTCGTGTAATATTATGGTATATTCTCGTATATTCTGGAATATTCTGGTATATTCTTGAATATTCTGGTATATTCTCGTATATTCTTCTATATTCTAGTAATATTATCGTATATTCTGGTATATTGTGGTATATTCTGCTATATTCTAGTATATTCAGGCATGTTCTCGTATATTCTTCTATATTCTAGTAATATTATGGTATATTCTGGTATATTCTGGTATATTCTGGTATATTCTGGATTATTCCGCTATATTCTCGTATATTCTAGTATATTCAGGTATATTCTCGTATATTCTTCTATATTCTAGTGCTATTATGGTATATTCTGGTATATTCTGGAATATTCTGGTATATATTCCCGTATATTCTAGTATATTCTGCTATATTCTAGTATATTCTCGTATATTCTTCTATATTCGAGTAATATTATGGTATATTCTGGTATATTCTGGTATAATCTGGAATATTCTGGTATATTCTAGTACATTCAGGTATATTCTCGTATATTCTTCAATATTCTAGTAATATTATGGTATATTCTGGTATATTCTGCTATATTCTTGGATATTATGCTATATTCTAGTATATTCAGGTATATTCTCGTATATTCTTCTATATTCTAGTAATATTATGGTATATTCTGGTATATTCTGGTATATTCAAGTATATTCAGGTATATTCTCGTATATTCTTCTATATTCTAGTAATATTATGGTATATTCTGGTATATTCTGGTATATTCTGGATTATTCTGCTATATTCTCGTATAATCTAGTATATTCTGCTATATTCTAGTATATTCTGCTATATTCTAGTATATTCTGGTATATTCTCGTATATTCTTCTATATTCTAGTAATATTATGGTATATTCTGGTATATTCTGCTATATTCTAGTATATTCAGGTATATTCTTCAATATTCTAGTAACATTACGGTATATTCTGGTATATTCTGGCATATTCTAGTATATTCTGCTATATTCCTGTATATTCTGGTATATTCTGGTATATTCTGGTATATTCAAGTATATTCAGGTATATTCTCGTATATTCTTCTATATTCTAGTAATATTATGGTATATTCTAGTATATTCAGGTATATTCTAGTATATTCTTCTATATTCTAGTGATATTATGGTATATTCTGGTATATTCTGGTATATTCTGGTATATTCTGGTATATTCTGGTACATTCTGGTATATTCTTGATTATTCTGCTATATTGTCGTATATTCTGCTATATTCTAGTATATTCTGGTATATTCTGGTATATTCAAGTATATTCTGGTATATTCTGGTATATTCTGGTATATTCTGCTATATTCTAGTATATTCTGGTACATTCTCGTATATTCTTCTATATTCTAGTAATATTATGGTATATTCTGGTACATTCTGGTATATTCTGGTATATATTCCCGTATATTCTAGTATATTCTGCTATATTCTAGTATATTCTCGTATATTCTTCTATATTCGAGTAATATTATGGTATATTCTGGTATATTCTGGTATATTCTAGTATATTCAGGTATATTCTTCAATATTCTAGTAACATTACGGTATATTCTGGTATATTCTGGCATATTCTAGTATATTCTGCTATATTCCTGTATATTCTGGTATATTCTGGTATATTCTGGTATATTCAAGTATATTCAGGTATATTCTCGTATATTCTTCTATATTCTAGTAATATTATGGTATATTCTAGTATATTCAGGTATATTCTCGTATATTCTTCTATATTCTAGTGATATTATGGTATATTCTGGTATATTCTGGTATATTCTGGTATATTCTGGTATATTCTGGTATATTCTTGATTATTCTGCTATATTGTCGTATATTCTGCTATATTCTAGTATATTCTGGTATATTCTGGTATATTCTAGTATATTCTGGTATATTCTAGTATATTCTGGTATAATCTGGTATATTCTGGTATATTCTAGTATATTCTGGTATATTCTGGTATATTCAAGTATTTTTCAGGTATATTCTCGTATATTCTTCTATATTCTAGTAATATTATCTATATTCTGGTATTTTGTGGTGTATACTAGTATATTCTGGTATATTCTCGTATATTCTTCTATATTCTAGTAATATTATGGTATATTCTGGTATATTCTGCTATATTCTAGTATATTCAGGCATGTTCTCGTATATTCTTCTATATTCTGGTAATATTATGGTATATTCTGGTATATTCTGGTATATTCTGGTATATTCTGGATTATTCCGCTATATTCTCGTATATTCTAGTATATTCAGGTATATTCTCGTATATTCTTCTATATTCTAGTGCTATTATGGTATATTCTGGTATATTCTGGAATATTCTGGTATATATTCCGTATATTCTAGTATATTCTGCTATATTCTAGTATATTCTCGTATATTCTTCTATATTCGAGTAATATTATGGTATATTCTGGTATATTCTGGTATAATCTGGAATATTCTGGTATATTCTAGTACATTCAGGTATATTCTCGTATATTCTTCAATATTCTAGTAATATTATGGTATATTCTGGTATATTCTGCTATATTCTTGTATATTATGCTATATTCTAGTATATTCAGGTATATTCTCGTATATTCTTCTATATTCTAGTAATATTATGGTATATTCTGGTATATTCTGGTATATTCAAGTATATTCAGGTATATTCTCGTATATTCTTCTATATTCTAGTAATATTATGGTATATTCTGGTATATTCTGGTATATTCTGGATTATTCTGCTATATTCTCGTATAATCTAGTATATTCTGCTATATTCTAGTATATTCTGCTATAATCTAGTATATTCTGGTATATTCTCGTATATTCTTCTATATTCTAGTAATATTATGGTATATTCTGGTATATTCTGCTATATTCTAGTATATTCTGGTATATTCTCGTATATTCTTCTATATTCTAGTAATATTATGGTATATTCTGGTATATTCTGCTATATTCTAGTATATTCAGGTATATTCTTCAATATTCTAGTAACATTACGGTATATTCTGGTATATTCTGGCATATTCTAGTATATTCTGCTATATTCCTGTATATTCTGGTTTATTCTGGTATATTCTGGTATATTCAAGTATATTCAGGGATATTCTCGTATATTCTTCTATATTCTAGTAATATTATGGTATATTCTAGTATATTCAGGTATATTCTCGTATATTCTTCTATATTCTAGTGATATTATGGTATATTCTGGTATATTCTGGTATATTCTGGTATATTCTGGTATATTCTGGTATATTCTGGTATATTCTGGTATATTCTGGTATATTCTGGTATATTCTGGTATATTCTGGTATATTCTTGATTATTCTGCTATATTGACGTATATTCTGCTATATTCTAGTATATTCTGGTATATTCTGGTATATTCTAGTATATTCAGGTATATTCTGGTATATTCAAGTATATTCAGGTATATTCTCGTATATTCTTCTATATTCTAGTAATATTATGGTATATTCTAGTATATTCAGGTATATTCTCGTATATTCTTCTATATTCTAGTGATATTATGGTATATTCTGGTATATTCTGGTATATTCTGGTATATTCTGGTATATTCTGGTATATTCTGGTATATTCTGGTATATTCTGGTATATTCTGGTATATTCTGGTATATTCTTGATTATTCTGCTATATTGACGTATATTCTGCTATATCTAGTATATTCTGGTATATTCTGGTATATTCTAGTATATTCAGGTATATTCTGGTATATTCTGGTATATTCTTGATTATTCTGCTATATTGTCGTATATTCTGCTATATTCTAGTATATTCTGGTATATTCTGGTATATTCTAGTATATTCAGGTATATTCTGGTATATTCTGGTATATTCTTGATTATTCTGCTATATTGTCGTATATTCTGCTATATTCTAGTATATTCTGGTATATTCTGGTATATTCTAGTATATTCCGGTATAATCTGGAATATTCTGGTATATTCTAGTATATTCAGGTATATTCTCGTATATTCTTCAATATTCTAGTAATATTATGGTATATTCTGGTATATTCTGCTATATTCTGGTATATTATGCTATATTGTAGTATATTCAGGTATATTCTCGTATATTCTTCTATATTCTAGTAATATTATGGTATATTCTGGTATATTCTGGTATATTCAAGAATATTCAGGTATATTCTCGGTATATTCTTCTATATTCTAGTAATATTATGGTATATTCTGGTATATTCTGGTATATTCTGGATTATTCTGCTATATTCTCGTATATTCTTCTATATTCTAGTAATATTATCTATATTCTGGTATTTTGTGGTGTATACTAGTATATTCTGGTATATTCTCGTATATTCTTCTATATTCTAGTAATATTATGGTATATTCTAGTATATTCAGGTATATTCTCGTATATTCTTCTATATTCTAGTGATATTATGGTATATTCTGGTATATTCTGGTATAATCTGGTATATTCTGGTATATTCTGGTATATTCTGGTATATTCTTGATTATTCTGCTATATTGTCGTATATTCTGGTATATTCTGCTGTATTCTAGTATATTCAGGTATATTCTCGTATATTCTTCAATATTCGTGTAATATTATGGTATATTCTCGTATATTCTGGAATATTCTGGTATATTCTCGTGTATTCTTCTATATTCTAGTAATATTATCGTATATTCTGGTATATTGTGGTATATTCTGCTATATTCTAGTATATTCTGGTATATTTTGGTATATTCTAGTATATTCAGTATATTCTCGTATATTCTGGTATATTCAGGATTATTCTGCTTATATTTTCGTATATTCTGGTATATTCTGCTATATTCTAGTATATTCAGGTATATACTCGTATATTCTTCAATATTCGTGTAATATTATGGTATATTCTCGTATATTCTGGAATATTCTGGTATATTCTTGAATATTCTGGTATATTCTCGTATATTCTTCTATATTCTAGTAATATTATCGTATATTCTGGTATATTGTGGTATATTCTGCTATATTCTAGTATATTCAGGCATGTTCTCGTATATTCTTCTATATTCTAGTAATATTATGGTATATTCTGGTATATTCTGGTATATTCTGGTATATTCTGGATTATTCCGCTATATTCTCGTATATTCTAGTATATTCAGGTATATTCTCGTATATTCTTCTATATTCTAGTGCTATTATGGTATATTCTGGTATATTCTGGAATATTCTGGTATATATTCCCGTATATTCTAGTATATTCTGCTATATTCTAGTATATTCTCGTATATTCTTCTATATTCGAGTAATATTATGGTATATTCTGGTATATTCTGTATAATCTGGAATATTCTGGTATATTCTAGTACATTCAGGTATATTCTCGTATATTCTTCAATATTCTAGTAATATTATGGTATATTCTGGTATATTCTGCTATATTCTTGTATATTATGCTATATTCTAGTATATTCAGGTATATTCTCGTATATTCTTCTATATTCTAGTAATATTATGGTATATTCTGGTATATTCTGGTATATTCAAGTATATTCAGGTATATTCTCGTATATTCTTCTATATTCTAGTAATATTATGGTATCTTCTGGTATATTCTGGTATATTCTGGATTATTCTGCTATATTCTCGTATAATCTAGTATATTCTGCTATATTCTAGTATATTCTGCTATATTCTAGTATATTCTGGTATATTCTCGTATATTCTTCTATATTCTAGTAATATTATGGTATATTCTGGTATATTCTGCTATATTCTAGTATATTCAGGTATATTCTTCAATATTCTAGTAACATTACGGTATATTCTGGTATATTCTGGCATATTCTAGTATATTCTGCTATATTCCTGTATATTCTGGTATATTCTGGTATATTCTGGTATATTCAAGTATATTCAGGTATATTCTCGTATATTCTTCTATATTCTAGTAATATTATGGTATATTCTAGTATATTCAGGTATATTCTAGTATATTCTTCTATATTCTAGTGATATTATGGTATATTCTGGTATATTCTGGTATATTCTGGTATATTCTGGTATATTCTGGTACATTCTGGTATATTCTTGATTATTCTGCTATATTGTCGTATATTCTGCTATATTCTAGTATATTCTGGTATATTCTGGTATATTCAAGTATATTCTGGTATATTCTGGTATATTCTGGTATATTCTGCTATATTCTAGTATATTCTGGTACATTCTCGTATATTCTTCTATATTCTAGTAATATTATGGTATATTCTGGTACATTCTGGTTATATTCTGGTATATATTCCCGTATATTCTAGTATATTCTGCTATATTCTAGTATATTCTCGTATATTCTTCTATATTCGAGTAATATTATGGTATATTCTGGTATATTCTGGTATATTCTAGTATATTCAGGTATATTCTTCAATATTCTAGTAACATTACGGTATATTCTGGTATATTCTGGCATATTCTAGTATATTCTGCTATATTCCTGTATATTCTGGTATATTCTGGTATATTCTGGTATATTCAAGTATATTCAGGTATATTCTCGTATATTCTTCTATATTCTAGTAATATTATGGTATATTCTAGTATATTCAGGTATATTCTCGTATATTCTTCTATATTCTAGTGATATTATGGTATATTCTGGTATATTCTGGTATATTCTGGTATATTCTGGTATATTCTGGTATATTCTTGATTATTCTGCTATATTGTCGTATATTCTGCTATATTCTAGTATATTCTGGTATATTCTGGTATATTCTAGTATATTCTGGTATATTCTAGTATATTCTGGTATAATCTGGTATATTCTGGTATATTCTAGTATATTCTGGTATATTCTGGTATATTCAAGTATTTTCAGGTATATTCTCGTATATTCTTCTATATTCTAGTAATATTATCTATATTCTGGTATTTTGTGGTGTATACTAGTATATTCTGGTATATTCTCGTATATTCTTCTATATTCTAGTAATATTATGGTATATTCTGGTATATTCTGCTATATTCTAGTATATTCAGGCATGTTCTCGTATATTCTTCTATATTCTGGTAATATTATGGTATATTCTGGTATATTCTGGTATATTCTGGTATATTCTGGATTATTCCGCTATATTCTCGTATATTCTAGTATATTCAGGTATATTCTCGTATATTCTTCTATATTCTAGTGCTATTATGGTATATTCTGGTATATTCTGGAATATTCTGGTATATATTCCCGTATATTCTAGTATATTCTGCTATATTCTAGTATATTCTCGTATATTCTTCTATATTCGAGTAATATTATGGTATATTCTGGTATGATCTGGTATAATCTGGAATATTCTGGTATATTCTAGTACATTCAGGTATATTCTCGTATATTCTTCAATATTCTAGTAATATTATGGTATATTCTGGTATATTCTGCTATATTCTTGTATATTATGCTATATTCTAGTATATTCAGGTATATTCTCGTATATTCTTCTATATTCTAGTAATATTATGGTATATTCTGGTATATTCTGGTATATTCAAGTATATTCAGGTATATTCTCGTATATTCTTCTATATTCTAGTAATATTATGGTATATTCTGGTATATTCTGGTATATTCTGGATTATTCTGCTATATTCTCGTATAATCTAGTATATTCTGCTATATTCTAGTATATTCTGCTATAATCTAGTATATTCTGGTATATTCTCGTATATTCTTCTATATTCTAGTAATATTATGGTATATTCTGGTATATTCTGCTATATTCTAGTATATTCAGGTATATTCTTCAATATTCTAGTAACATTACGGTATATTCTGGTATATTCTGGCATATTCTAGTATATTCTGCTATATTCCTGTATATTCTGGTATATTCTGGTATATTCTGGTGTATTCAAGTATATTCAGGTATATTCTCGTATATTCTTCTATATTCTAGTAATATTATGGTATATTCTAGTATATTCAGGTATATTCTAGTATATTCTTCTATATTCTAGTGATATTATGGTATATTCTGGTATATTCTGGTATATTCTGGTATATTCTGGTATATTCTGGTATATTCTGGTATATTCTTGATTATTCTGCTATATTGTCGTATATTCTGCTATATTCTAGTATATTCTGGTATATTCTGGTATATTCAAGTATATTCTGGTATATTCTGGTATATTCTGGTATATTCTGCTATATTCTAGTATATTCTGGTACATTCTCGTATATTCTTCTATATTCTAGTAATATTATGGTATATTCTGGTACATTCTGGTATATTCTGGTATATATTCCCGTATATTCTAGTATATTCTGCTATATTCTAGTATATTCTCGTATATTCTTCTATATTCGAGTAATATTATGGTATATTCTGGTATATTCTGGTATATTCTAGTATATTCAGGTATATTCTTCAATATTCTAGTAACATTACGGTATATTCTGGTATATTCTGGCATATTCTAGTATATTCTGCTATATTCCTGTATATTCTGGTATATTCTGGTATATTCTGGTATATTCAAGTATATTCAGGTATATTCTCGTATATTCTTCTATATTCTAGTAATATTATGGTATATTCTAGTATATTCAGGTATATTCTCGTATATTCTTCTATATTCTAGTGATATTATGGTATATTCTGGTATATTCTGGTATATTCTGGTATATTCTGGTATATTCTGGTATATTCTTGATTATTCTGCTATATTGTCGTATATTCTGCTATATTCTAGTATATTCTGGTATATTCTGGTATATTCTAGTATATTCAGGTATATTCTGGTATATTCTGGTATATTCTTGATTATTCTGCTATATTGTCGTATATTCTGCTATATTCTAGTATATTCTGGTATATTCTGTAATATTCTGGTATATTCTAGTATATTCTGGTATATTCTGGTATATTCAAGTATATTCTGGTATATTCTGGTATATTCTGGTATATTCTGGTATATTCTGGTATATTCTGGTATATTCTGCTATATTCTAGTATATTCTGGTACATACCTCGTATATTCTTCTATATTCTAGTAATATTATGGTATATTCTGGTATATTCTGGTATATTCAAGTATATTCTGGTATATTCTGGTATATTCTAGTATATTCTGGTATAATCTGGTATATTCTGGTATATTCTAGTATATTCTGGTATATTCTGGTATATTCAAGTATTTTCAGGTATATTCTCGTATATTCTTCTATATTCTAGTAATATTATCTATATTCTGGTATTTTGTGGTGTATACTAGTATATTCTGGTATATTCTCGTATATTCTTCTATATTCTAGTAATATTATGGTATATTCTGGTATATTCTGCTATATTCTAGTATATTCAGGTATATTCTTCAATATTCTAGTAACATTACGGTATATTCTGGTATATTCTGGCATATTCTAGTATATTCTGCGATATTCCTGTATATTCTGGTATATTCTGGTATATTCTGGTATATTCAAGTATATTCAGGTATATTCTCGTATATTCTTCTATATTCTAGTAATATTATGGTATATTCTAGTATATTCAGGTATATTCTCGTATATTCTTCTATATTCTAGTGATATTATGGTATATTCTGGTATATTCTGGTATAATCTGGTATATTCTGCTATATTCTAGTATATTGAGGTATATTCTCGTATATTCTTCAATATTCGTGTAATATTATGGTATATTCTCGTATATTCTGGAATATTCTGGTATATTCTTGAATATTCTGGTATATTCTCGTATATTCTCCTATATTCTAGTAATATTATCGTATATTCTGGTATATTGTGGTATATTCTGCTATATTCTAGTATATTCAGGCATGTTCTCGTATATTCTTCTATATTCGAGTAATATTATGGTATATTCTGGTATATTCTGGTATATTCTAGTATATTCCGGTATAATCTGGAATATTCTGGTATATTCTAGTATATTCAGGTATATTCTCGTATATTCTTCAATATTCTAGTAATATTATGGTATATTCTGGTATATTCTGCTATATTCTGGTATATTATGCTATATTCTAGTATATTCAGGTATATTCTCGTATATTCTTCTATATTCTAGTAATATTATGGTATATTCTGGTATATTCTGGTATATTCAAGTATATTCAGGTATATTCTCGTATATTCTTCTATATTCTAGTAATATTATGGTATATTCTGGTATATTCTGGTATATTCTGGATTATTCTGCTATATTCTCGTATATTCTAGTATATTCAGGTATATTCTCGTATATTCTTCTATATTCTAGTAATATTATCTATATTCTGGTATTTTGTGGTGTATACTAGTATATTCTGGTATATTCTCGTATATTCTAGTATATTCTGCTATATTCTAGTATATTCTGGTATATTCTGGTATATTCTGGTATATTCTGGCATATTCAAGTATATTCTGGTATATTCTCGTATATTCTTCTATATTGTAGTAATATTATGGTAAATTCTGGTATATTCTGGTATATTCTGGATTATTCTGCTATATTCTCGTATATTCTAGTATATTCTGCTATATTCTAGTATATTCTAGTATATTCAGGTATATTCTCGTATATTCTTCTATATTCTAGTAATATTATTGTATATTCTCGTATTTTGTGGTATATACTAGTATATTCTGGTATATTCTCGTATATTCTTCTATATTCTAGTAATATTATGGTATATTCTGGTATATTCTGCTATATTCTAGTATATTCAGGTATATTCTTCAATATTCTAGTAACATTACGGTATATTCTGGTATATTCTGGCATATTCTAGTATATTCTGCTATATTCCTGTATATTCTGGTATATTCTGGTATATTCAAGTATATTCAGGTATATTCTCGTATATTCTTCTATATTCTAGTAATATTATGGTATATTCTAGTATATTCAGGTATATTCTCGTATATTCTTCTATATTATAGTGATATTATGGTATATTCTGGTATATTCTGGTATAATCTGGTATATTCTGGTATATTCTGGTATATTCTTGATTATTCTGCTATATTGTCGTATATTCTGGTATATTCTGCTATATTCTAGTATATTCAGGTATATTCTCGTATATTCTTCAATATTCGTGTAATATTATGGTATATTCTCGTATATTCTGGAATATTCTGATATATTCTCGTGTATTCTTCTATATTCTGGTAATATTATCGTATATTCTGGTATATTGTGGTATATTCTGCTATATTCTAGTATATTCTGGTATATTTTGGTATATTCTAGTATATTCAGGTATATTCTCGTATATTCTGGTATATTCTCGTATATTCTTCTATATTCTAGTAATATTATCTATATTCTGGTATTTTGTGGTGTATACTAGTATATTCTGGTATATTCTCGTATATTCTAGTATATTCTGCTATATTCTAGTATATTCTGGTATATTCTGGTATATTCTGGTATATTCTGGCATATTCAAGTATATTCTGGTATATTCTCGTATATTCTTCTATATTGTAGTAATATTATGGTAAATTCTGGTATATTCTGGTATATTCTGGATTATTCTGCTATATTCTCGTATATTCTAGTATATTCTGCTATATTCTAGTATATTCTAGTATATTCAGGTATATTCTCGTATATTCTTCTATATTCTAGTAATATTATTGTATATTCTCGTATTTTGTGGTATATACTAGTATATTCTGGTATATTCTCGTATATTCTTCTATATTCTAGTAATATTATGGTATATTCTGGTATATTCTGCTATATTCTATTATATTCAGGTATATTCTTCAATATTCTAGTAACATTACGGTATATTCTGGTATATTCTGGCATATTCTAGTATATTCTGCTATATTCCTGTATATTCTGGTATATTCTGGTATATTCTGGTATATTCAAGTATATTCAGGTATATTCTCGTATATTCTTCTATATTCTAGTAATATTATGGTATATTCTAGTATATTCAGGTATATTCTCGTATATTCTTCTATATTCTAGTGATATTATGGTATATTCTGGTATATTCTGGTATATTCTGGTATATTCTGGTATATTCTGGTATATTCTTGATTATTCTGCTATATTGTCGTATATTCTGCTATATTCTAGTATATTCTGGTATATTCTGGTATATTCTAGTATATTCAGGTATATTCTGGTATATTCTGGTATATTCTTGATTATTCTGCTATATTGTCGTATATTCTGCTATATTCTAGTATATTCTGGTATATTCTGGTATATTCTAGTATATTCAGGTATATTCTGGTATATTCTGGTATATTCTTGATTATTCTGCTATATTGTCGTATATTCTGCTATATTCTTGTATATTCTGGTATATTCTGTAATATTCTGGTATATTCTAGTATATTCTGGTATATTCTGGTATATTCAAGTATATTCTGGTATATTCTGGTATATTCTGGTATATTCTGGTATATTCTGGTATATTCTGGTATATTCTGGTATATTCTGCTATATTCTAGTATATTCTGGTACATTCTCGTATATTCTTCTATATTCTAGTAATATTATGGTATATTCTGGTATATTCTGGTATATTCAAGTATATTCTGGTATATTCTGGTATATTCTAGTATATTCTGGTATAATCTGGTATATTCTGGTATATTCTAGTATATTCTGGTATATTCTGGTATATTCAAGTATTTTCAGGTATATTCTCGTATATTCTTCCTTATTCTAGTAACATTACGGTATATTCTGGTATATTCTGGCATATTCTAGTATATTCTGCTATATTCCTGTATATTCTGGTATATTCTGGTATATTCAAGTATATTCAGGTATATTCTCGTATATTCTTCTATATTCTAGTAATATTATGGTATATTCTAGTATATTCAGGTATATTCTCGTATATTCTTCTATATTATAGTGATATTATGGTATATTCTGGTATATTCTGGTATAATCTGGTATATTCTGGTATATTCTGGTATATTCTGGTATATTCTTGAATATTCTGGTATATTCTCGTATATTCTTCTATATTCTAGTAATATTATCGTATATTCTGGTATATTGTGGTATATTCTGCTATATTCTAGTATATTCAGGCATGTTCTCGTATATTCTTCTATATTCTAGTAATATTATGGTATATTCTGGTATATTCTGGTATATTCTGGTATATTCTGGTATATTCTGGATTATTCCGCTATATTCTCGTATATTCTAGTATATTCAGGTATATTCTCGTATATTCTTCTATATTCTAGTACTATTATGGTATATTCTGGTATATTCTGGAATATTCTGGTATATATTCCCGTATATTCTAGTATATTCTGCTATATTCTAGTATATTCTCGTATATTCTTCTATATTCGAGTAATATTATGGTATATTCTGGTATATTCTGGTATAATCTGGTATATTCTGCTATATTCTTGTATATTATGCTATATTCTAGTATATTCAGGTATATTCTCGTATATTCTTCTATATTCTAGTAATATTATGGTATATTCTGGTATATTCTGGTATATTCAAGTATATTCAGGTATATTCTCGTATATTCTTCTATATTCTAGTAATATTATGGTATATTCTGGTATATTCTGGTATATTCTGGATTATTCTGCTATATTCTCGTATAATCTAGTATATTCTGCTATATTCTAGTATATTCTGGTATATTCTCGTATACTCTCTTATATTCTAGTAATATTATGGTATATTCTGGTATATTCTGCTATGTTCTAGTATATTCAGGTATATTCTTCAATATTCTAGTAACATTACGGTATATTCTGGTATATTCTGGCATATTCTAGTATATTCTGCTATATTCCTGTATATTCTGGTATATTCTGGTATATTCTGGTATATTCAAGTATATTCAGGTATATTCTCGTATATTCTTCTATATTCTAGTAATATTATGGTATATTCTAGTATATTCAGGTATATTCTCGTATATTCTTCTATATTCTAGTGATATTATGGTATATTATGGTATATTCTGGTATATTCTGGTATATTCTGGTATATTCTGGTATATTCTGGTATATTCTTGATTATTCTGCTATATTGTCGTATATTCTGCTATATTCTAGTATATTCTGGTATATTCTGGTATATTCAAGTATATTCTGGTATATTCTGGTATATTCTGGTATATTCAGCTATATTCTAGTATATTCTGGTACATTCTCGTATATTCTTCTATATTCTAGTAATATTATGGTATATTCTGGTACATTCTGGAATATTCTGGTATATATTCCCGTATATTCTAGTATATTCTGCTATATTCTAGTATATTCTCGTATATTCTTCTATATTCGAGTAATATTATGGTATATTCTGGTATATTCTGGTATATTCTAGGATATTCCGGTATAATCTGGAATATTCTGGTATATTCTAGTATATTCAGGTATATTCTCGTATATTCTTCAATATTCTAGTAATATTATGGTATATTCTGGTATATTCTGGTATATTCAAGTATATTCAGGTATATTCTCGTATATTCTTCAATATTCTAGTAACATTACGGTATATTCTGGTATATTCTGGCATATTCTAGTATATTCTGCTATATTCCTGGATATTCCTGTATATTCTGGTATATTCTGGTATATTCTGCTATATTCAAGTATATTCAGGTATATTCTCGTATATTCTTCTATATTCTAGTAATATTATGGTATATTCTGGTATATTCTGGTATATTCTGGATTATTCTGCTATATTCTCGTATATTCTAGTATATTCTGCTATATTCTAGTATATTCTAGTATATTCAGGTATATTCTCGTATATTCTTCTATATTCTAGTAATATTATCGTATATTCTGGTATTTTGTGGTGTATACTAGTATATTCTGGTATATTCTGGTATATTCATCTCTATTCTAGTAATATTATGGTATATTCTGGTATATTCATCTATATTCTACTAATATTATGGTATATTCTGGTATATTCTGGAATATTCTCGTATATTCTAGTATATTCTGCTATATTCTAGTATATTCTCGTATATTCTTCTATATTCTAGTAATATTACGGTATATTCAGCTATATTCTGGAATATTCTGCTATATTCTCGTATATTCTAGTATATTCTGCTATATTCTAGTATATTCTGGTATATTGTCGTATATTCTCCTATATTCAAGTAATATTATGGTATATTCTAGTATATTCAGGTATATTCTCGTTATATTCTTCTACATTCTAGTAATATTATGGTATATTCTGGTATATTCTGGATTATTCTGCTATATTCTCGTATATTCTAGTATATTCTGCTATATTCTAGTATATTCTAGTATATTCAGGTATATTCTCGTATATTCTTCAATATTCGTGTAATATTATGGTATATTCTCGTATATTCTGGAATATTCTGGTATATTCTCGTGTATTCTTCTATATTCTTGTAATATTATCGTATATTCTGGTATATTGTGGTATATTCTGCTATATTCTAGTATATTCTGGTATATTTTGGTATATTCTAGTATATTCAGGTATATTCTCGTATATTCTTCAATATTCGTGTAATATTATGGTATATTCTCGTATATTCTGGAATATTCTGGTATATTCTTGAATATTCTGGTATATTCTCGTATATTCTTCTATATTCTAGTAATATTATCGTATATTCTGGTATATTGTGGTATATTCTGCTATATTCTAGTATATTCAGGCATGTTCTCGTATATTCTTCTATATTCTAGTAATATTATGGTATATTCTGGTATATTCTGGTATATTCTGGTATATTCTGGATTATTCCGCTATATTCTTGTATATTCTAGTATATTCAGGTATATTCTCGTATATTCTTCTATATTCTAGTACTATTATGGTATATTCTGGTATATTCTGGAATATTCTGGTATATATTCCCGTATATTCTAGTATATTCTGCTATATTCTAGTATATTCTCGTATATTCTTCTATATTCGAGTAATATTATGGTATATTCTGGTATATTCTGGTATATTCTAGTATATTCCGGTATAATCTGGAATATTCTGGTATATTCTAGTATATTCAGGTATATTCTCGTATATTCTTCAATATTCTAGTAATATTATGGTATATTCTGGTATATTCTGCTATATTCTTGTATATTATGCTATATTCTAGTATATTCAGTTATATTCTCGTATATTCTTCTATATTCTAGTAATATTATGGTATATTCTGGTATATTCTGGTATATTCAAGTATATTCAGGTATATTCTCGTATTTTCTTCTATATTCTAGTAATATTATGGTATATTCTGGTATATTCTGGTATATTCTGGATTATTCTGCTATATTCTCGTATAATCTAGTATATTCTGCTATATTCTAGTATATTCTGCTATATTCTAGTATATTCTGGTATAGTCTCGTATATTCTTCTATATTCTAGTAATATTATGGTATATTCTGGTATATTCTGCTATATTCTAGTATATTCAGGTATATTCTTCAATATTCTAGTAACATTACGGTATATTCTGGTATATTCTGGCATATTCTAGTATATTCTGCTATATTCCTGTATATTCTGGTATATTCTGGTATATTCTGGTATATTCAAGTATATTCAGGTATATTCTCGTATATTCTTCTATATTCTAGTAATATTATGGTATATTCTAGTATATTCAGGTATATTCTCGTATATTCTTCTATATTCTAGTGATATTATGGTATATTCTGGTATATTCTGGTATATTCTGGTATATTCTGGTATATTCTGGTATATTCTTGATTATTCTGCTATATTGTCGTATATTCTGCTATATTCTAGTATATTCTGGTATATTCTGTAATATTCTGGTATATTCTAGTATATTCTGGTATATTCTGGTATATTCAAGTATATTCTGGTATATTCTGGTATATTCTAGTATATTCTGGTATAATCTGGTATATTCTGGTATATTCTAGTATATTCTGGTATATTCTGGTATATTCAAGTATTTTCAGGTATATTCTCGTATATTCTTCCTTATTCTAGTAACATTACGGTATATTCTGGTATATTCTGGCATATTCTAGTATATTCGGCTATATTCCTGTATATTCTGGTATATTCTGGTATATTCAAGTATATTCAGGTATATTCTCGTATATTCTTCTATATTCTAGTAATATTATGGTATATTCTAGTATATTCAGGTATATTCTCGTATATTCTTCTATATTATAGTGATATTATGGTATATTCTGGTATATTCTGGTATATTCTGGTATATTCTGGTATATTCTGGTATATTCTGCTATATTCTAGTATATTCTGGTACATTCTCGTATATTCTTCTATATTCTAGTAATATTATGGTATATTCTGGTATATTCTGGTATATTCAAGTATATTCTGGTATATTCTGGTATATTCTAGTATATTCTGGTATAATCTGGTATATTCTGGTATATTCTAGTATATTCTGGTATATTCTGGTATATTCAAGTATTTTCAGGTATATTCTCGTATATTCTTCCTTATTCTAGTAACATTACGGTATATTCTGGTATATTCTGGCATATTCTAGTATATTCGGCTATATTCCTGTATATTCTGGTATATTCTGGTATATTCAAGTATATTCAGGTATATTCTCGTATATTCTTCTATATTCTAGTAATATTATGGTATATTCTAGTATATTCAGGTATATTCTCGTATATTCTTCTATATTATAGTGATATTATGGTATATTCTGGTATATTCTGGTATAATCTGGTATATTCTGGTATATTCTGGTATATTCTGGTATATTCTTGATTATTCTGCTATATTGTCGTATATTCTGGTATATTCTGCTATATTCTAGTATATTCAGGTATATTCTCGTATATTCTTCAATATTCGTGTAATATTATGGTATATTCTCGTATATTCTGGAATATTCTGGTATATTCTCGTGTATTCTTCTATATTCTGGTAATATTATCGTATATTCTGGTATATTGTGGTATATTCTGCTATATTCTAGTATATTCTGGTATATTTTGGTATATTCTAGTATATTCAGGTATATTCTCGTATATTCTGGTATATTCTGGATTATTCTGCTATATTCTCGTATATTCTGGTATATTCTGCTATATTCTAGTATATTCAGGTATATTCTCGTATATTCTTCAATATTCGTGTAATATTATGGTATATTCTCGTATATTCTGGAATATTCTGGTATATTCTTGAATATTCTGGTATATTCTCGTATATTCTTCTATATTCTAGTAATATTATGGTATATTCTGGTATATTCTGGTATATTCTGGTATATTCTGGATTATTCCGCTATATTCTCGTATATTCTAGTATATTCAGGTATATTCTCGTATATTCTTCTATATTCTAGTACTATTATGGTATATTCTGGTATATTCTGGAATATTCTGGTATATATTCCCGTATATTCTAGTATATTCTGCTATATTCCAGTATATTCTCGTATATTCTTCTATATTCGAGTAATATTATGGTATATTCTGGTATATTCTGGTATAATCTGGAATATTCTGGTATATTCTAGTACATTCAGGTATATTCTCGTATATTCTTCAATATTCTAGTAATATTATGGTATATTCTGGTATATTCTGCTATATTCTTGTATATTATGCTATATTCTAGTATATTCAGGTATATTCTCGTATATTCTTCTATATTCTAGTAATATTATGGTATATTCTGGTATATTCTGGTATATTCAAGTATATTCAGGTATATTCTCGTATATTCTTCTATATTCTAGTAATATTATGGTATATTCTGGTATATTCTGGTATATTCTGGATTATTCTGCTATATTCTCGTATAATCTAGTATATTCTGCTATATTCTAGTATATTCTGCTATATTCTAGTATATTCTGGTATATTCTCGTATACTCTCTTATATTCTAGTAATATTATGGTATATTCTGGTATATTCTGCTATATTCTAGTATATTCAGGTATAATCTGGAATATTCTGGTATATTCTAGTATATTCAGGTATATTCTCGTATATTCTTCAATATTCTAGTAATATTATGGTATATTCTGGTATATTCTGCTATATTCTGGTATGTTATGCTATATTCTAGTATATTCAGGTATATTCTCGTATATTCTTCTATATTCTAGTAATATTACGGTATATTCAGCTATATTCTGGAATATTCTGCTATATTCTCGTATATTCTAGTATATTCTGCTATATTCTAGTATATTCTGCTATATTCTAGTATATTCTAGTATATTCAGGTATATTCTCGTATATTCTTCTATATTCTAGTAATATTATCGTATATTCTGGTATTTTGTGGTGTATACTAGTATATTCTGGTATATTCTGGTATATTCATCTCTATTCTAGTAATATTATGGTATATTCTGGTATATTCATCTATATTCTAGTTATATTATGGTATATTCTGGTATATTCTGGAATATTCTGCTATATTCTCGTATATTCTAGTATATTCTGCTATATTCTAGTGTATTCTTGTATATTCTAGTAATATTATGGTATATTCTGGTATATTCTGGCATATTCTAGTATATTCTGCTATATTCCTGTATATTCTGGTATATTCTGGTATATTCTGGTATATTCAAGTATATTCAGGTATATTCGCGTATATTCTTCTATATTCTAGTAATATTATGGTATATTCTAGTATATTCAGGTATATTCTCGTATATTCTTCTATATTCTAGTGATATTCTGGTATATTCTGGTATATTCTGGTATATTCTGGTATATTCAAGTATATTCTGGTATATTCTGGTATATTCTGGTATATTCTGCTATATTCTAGTATATTCTGGTACATTCTCGTATATTCTTCTATATTCTAGTAATATTATCGTATATTCTGGTATATTGTGGTATATTCTGCTATATTCTAGTATATTCAGGCATGTTCTCGTATATTCTTCTATATTCTAGTAATATTATGGTATATTCTGGTATATTCTGGTATATTCTGGTATATTCTAGATTATTCCGCTATATTCTCGTATATTCTAGTATATTCAGGTATATTCTCGTATATTCTTCTATATTCTAGTACTATTATGGTATATTCTGGTATATTCTGGAATATTCTGGTATATATTCCCGTATATTCTAGTATATTCTGCTAGATTCTAGTATATTCTCGTATATTCTTCTATATTCGAGTAATATTATGGTATATTCTGGTATATTCTGGTATAATCTGGAATATTCTTGTATATTCTAGTACATTCAGGTATATTCTCGTATATTCTTCAATATTCTAGTAATATTATGGTATATTCTGGTATATTCTGCTATATTCTTGTATATTATGCTATATTCTAGTATATTCAGGTATATTCTCGTATATTCTTCTATATTCTAGTAATATTATGGTATATTCTGGTATATTCTGGTATATTCAAGTATATTCAGGT
>NW_027489715.1:0-28083 GCF_050948215.1 Halictus rubicundus | reverse complement strand
ATAGAGGATAGGATAGGATAGAGGATAGGATAGGATAGAGGATAGGATAGGATAGAGGATTGGATAGGATATAGGATAGGATAGGATAGAGGATAGGATAGGATAGAGGATAGGATACGATAGAGGATAGCATAGGATAGAGGATAGGATAGGATAGAGAATAGGATAGGATAGAGGATAGGATAGGATAGAGGATAGGATAGGATAGAGGATAGGATAGGATAGGATGGAGGATAGGATAGGATAGAGAATAGGTTAGGATAGAGGATAGGATATCATAGAGGATAGGATAGGATAGAGAATAGGATATAGGATTGGATAGGATAGAGGATAGAATAGGATAGAGGATAGGATAGGATAGGGGATAGGATAGGATAGAGGATATGATAGGATAGAGGATAGGATAGGATAGAGGATAGGATAGAATAGAGGATAGGATAGGATAGAGAATAGGATATAGGATTGGATAGGATAGAGGATAGAATAGGATAGAGGATAGGATAGGATAGCGGATAGGATATGTTAGAGGATAGGATAGGATAGAGGATAGGATAGGATAAACGATAGGATAGTATAGAGGATAGGATAGGATAGAGGATAGGATAGAGGACAGGATAGGATAGGATAGAGGATAGGATAGGATAGAGAATAGGTTAGGATAGAGGATAGGATATCATAGAGGATAGGATAGGATAGAGAATAGGATATAGGATTGGATAGGATAGAGGATAGGATATGATAGAGGATAGGATAGGATAGAGGATAGGATAGGATAGAGGATAGGATAGGATAGAGGATAGGATAGGATAGAGAATAGGATAGGATAGAGGATAGGATAGGATAGAGGATAGGATAGGATAGAGGGATAGGATAGGATAGAGGATAGGATAGGATAAACGATAGGATAGGATAGAGGATAGGATATGATAGAGGATAGGATAAGATAGAGGATAGGATAGGATATGATAGAGGATAGGATAGGATAGAGGATAGGATAGGATAGAGGATAAGATAGGATAGAGGATAGGATCGGATGGAGAATAGGATAGGATAGAGGATAGGATAGGATAGAGAATAGGATAGGATAGAGAATAGGATAGGATAGAGGATAATATACGATAGAGGATAGGATAGGATAGAGGATAGGATAGGATAGAGAATAGGATAGGATAGAGGATAGGGTAGGATAGAGAATAGGATAGGATAGAGGATAGGATAGGATAAACGATAGGATAGGATAGAGGATACGATAGGATAGAGGATAGGATAGGATAGAGGATAGGATAGGATAGTGGATAGGATAGGATAGAGGATAGGATAGGATAGAGGATACGATATAGGATTGGATAGGATAGAGGATAGAATAGGAGAGAGGATAGGATAGGATAGAGGATAGGATAGGATAGAGGATAGGATAGGATAGAGGAATAGGATAGGATAGAGGATAGGATAGGATAGAGGATAGGATAGGATAGAGGATAGGATAGAATAGAGAATAGGGTATATGATTGGATAGGATAGCGGATAGGATAGGATAGAGGATAGGATAGGATAGAGGATAGGATAGGATAAAGGATAGGATACGATAGAGGATAGGATAGGATAGAGGATAGGATAGGATAGAGGATAGGATAGGATAGGATAGAGGATAGGATAGGATAGAGGATAGGATATGATAGAGGATAGGATATAGGATTGGATAGAATAGAGGATAGGATAGAGGATAGGATAGGATAGAGAATAGGATAGGATAGAGCATAGGATAGGATAAACGATAGGATAGGATAGAGGATACGATAGGATAGAGGATACGATAGGATAGAGGATAGGATAGGATAGAGGATAGGATACGATAGGATAGAGGATAGGATAGGATAGAGGATAGGATCTGATAGAGGATAGGATAGGGTAGAGGATAGGATAGGATGGAGAATAGGATATAGGATTGGATAGGATAGAGGATAGGATAGAGGATAGGATAGGATAGGATAGAGGATAGGATAGGATCGAGAATAGGTTAGGATAGAGGATAGGATATCATAGAGGATAGGAAAGGATAGAGAATAGGATAGGATAGAGGATAGGATAGGATAGAGAATAGGTTAGGATAGAGGATAGGATATCATAGAGGATAGGATAGGATAGAGAATAGGATATAGGATTGGATAGGATAGAGGATAGAATAGGATAGAGGATAGGATAGGATAGAGGATAGGATAGGATAGAGGATAGGATAGGATAGAGGATAGGATAGGATAGAGGATTGGATAGGATAGAGGATAGGATAGGATAGAGGATAGGATAGGATAGAGGATAGGATAGGATAGAGGATAGGATACGATAGAGGATAGCATAGGATAGAGGATAGGATAGGATAGAGAATAGGATAGGATAGAGGATAGGATAGTATAGAGGATAGGATAGGATAGAGGATAGGATAGGATAGAGAATAGGTTAGGATAGAGGATAGGATATCATAGAGGATAGGATAGGATAGAGAATAGGATATAGGATTGGATAGGATAGAGGATAGAATAGGATAGAGGATAGGATAGGATAGAGGATAGGATAGGATAGAGGATAGGATAGGATAGAGGAGGGGTTAGGATAGGATAGAGGATTGGATTGGATAGAGGATAGGATAGGATAGAGGATAGGATAGGATAGAGGATAGGATACGATAGAGGATAGCATAGGATAGAGGATAGGATAGGATAGAGAATAGGATAGGATAGAGGATAGGATAGGATAGAGGATAGGATAGGATAGAGGATAGGATAGGATAGGGGATAGGATAGGATAGAGGATATGATAGGATAGAGGATAGGATAGGATAGAGGATAGGATAGGATAGGATGGAGGATAGGATAGGATAGAGAATAGGTTAGGATAGAGGATAGGATATCATAGAGGATAGGATAGGATAGAGAATAGGATATAGGATTGGATAGGATAGAGGATAGAATAGGATAGAGGATAGGATAGGATAGAGGATAGGATAGGATACAGGATAGGATAGGATAGAGGATAGGATAGGATAGAGAATAGGATAGGATAGAGGATAGGATAGGATAGAGGATAGGATAGGATAGAGGATTGGATAGGATAGAGGATAGGATAGGATAGAGGATAGGATAGGATAGAGGATAGGATAGGATAGAGGATAGGATAGGATAAAGGATAGGATAGGATAGAGCATAGGATATGATAGAGGATAGGATAGGATAGAGGATAGGATAGGATAGAGGATAGGATAAGATAGAGAATAGGATAGGATAGAGGATAGGATAGGATAGAGGATAGGATAGGATAGAGGATAGGATAGGATAGAGGATAGTATAGGATAGAGGGTAGGATATCATAGAGGATAGGATAGGATAGAGAATAGGATATAGGATTGGATAGGATAGCGGATAGGATAGGATAGAGGATAGGATAGGATAAAGGATAGGATACGATAGAGGATAGCATAGGATAGAGGATAGGATAGGATAGAGAATAGGATAGGATAGAGGATAGGATAGGATAGAGGATAGGATAGGATAGGGGATAGGATAGGATAGAGGATATGATAGGATAGAGGATAGGATAGAGGATAGGATAGGATAGGATGGAGGATAGGATAGGATAGAGGATAGTATAGGATAGAGGGTAGGATATCATAGAGGATAGGATAGGATAGAGAATAGGATATAGGATTGGATAGGATAGCGGATAGGATAGGATAGAGGATAGGATAGGATAAAGGATAGGATACGATAGAGGATAGCATAGGATAGAGGATAGGATAGGATAGAGAATAGGATAGGATAGAGGATAGGATAGGATAGAGGATAGGATAGGATAGAGGATAGGATAGGATAGAGGATAGGATAGGATAGGGGATAGGATAGGATAGAGGATATGATAGGATAGAGGATAGGATAGGATAGAGGATAGGATAGGATAGGATGGAGGATAGGATAGGATAGAGAATAGGTTAGGATAGAGGATAGGATATCATAGATGATAGGATAGGATAGAGAATAGGATATAGGATTGGATAGGATAGAGGATAGAATAGGATAGAGGATAGGATAGGATAGAGGATAGGATAGGATAGAGGATAGGATAGGATAGAGGATAGGATAGGATAGAGGATTGGATAGGATAGAGGATAGGATAGGATAGAGGATAGGATAGGATAGAGGATAGGATAGGATAGAGGATAGGATAGGATAAACGATAGGATAGGATAGAGGATAGGATATGATAGAGGATAGGATAGGATAGAGGATAGGATAGGATAGGATAGAGGATAGGATAGGATAGGGGATAGGATAGGATAGAGGATAGGATAGGATAGAGGATAGGATATGATGGAGAATAGGATAGGATAGAGGATAGGATAGGATAGAGGATAGGATAGGATAGAGAATAGGATAGGATAGGGGATAGGATAGGATAGAGCATAGGATAGGATAGAGGATAGGATAGGATAGAGGATAGGATAGGATAGAGGATAGGATAGGATAGAGGATAGGATAGGATAGAGGATAGGATAGGATAGAGGATAGTATAGGATAGAGGATAGGATATCATAGAGGATAGGATAGGATAGAGAATAGGATATAGTATTGGATAGGATAGCGGATAGGATAGGATAGAGGATAGGATAGTATAAAGGATAGGATAGGATAGGGGATAGGATAGGATAGAGGATATGATAGGATAGAGGATAGGATAGGATAGAGGATAGGATAGGATAGAGGATAGGATAGGATAGAGGATAGGATAGGATAAACGATAGGATAGGATAGAGGATATGATATGATAGAGGATAGGATAGGATAGAGGATAGGATAGGATACGATAGAGGATAGGATAGGATAGAGGATAGGATAGGATAGAGGATAGGATAGGATGGAGAATAGGATAGGATAGAGGATAGGATAGGATAGAGGATAGGATAGGATAGAGAATAGGATAGGATAGAGGATAGGATATGATAGAGGATAGGATAAGATAGAGGATACGATAGGATAGGATAGAGGATAGGATAGGATAGAGGATAGGATAGGATAGAGGATAAGATAGGATAGAGGATAGGATCGGATGGAGAATAGGATAGGAGAGAGGATAGGATAGGATAGAGGATAGGATAGGATAGAGGATAGGATACGATAGAGGATAGGATAGGATAGAGGATAGGATAGGATAGAGGATAGGATTGGATAGGATAGAGGATAGGATAGGATAGAGGATAGGATATGATAGAGGATAGGATATAGGATTGGATGGAATAGAGGATAGGATAGAGGATAGGATAGGATAGAGAATAGGATATAGGATTGGATAGGATAGAGGATAGCATAGGATAGAGGATAGGATAGGATAGAGAATAGGATAGGATAGAGGATAGGATAGGATAGAGGATAGGATAGGATAGGGGATAGGATAGGATAGAGGATATGATAGGATAGAGGATAGGATAGGATAGAGGATAGGATAGAATAGAGGATAGGATAGGATAGAGAATGGGATATAGGATTGGATAGGATAGAGGATAGAATAGGATAGAGGATAGGATAGGATAGCGGATAGGATATGTTAGAGGATAGGATAGGATAGAGGATAGGATAGGATAAACGATAGGATAGGATAGAGGATAGGATAGGATAGAGGATAGGATAGAGGATAGGATTGGATAGGATAGAGGATAGGATAGGATAGAGAATAGGTTAGGATAGAGGATAGGATATCATAGAGGATAGGATAGGATAGAGAATAGGATATAGGATTGGATAGGATAGAGGATAGGATATGATAGAGGATAGGATAGGATAGAGGATAGGATAGGATAGAGGATAGGATAGGATAGAGGATAGGATAGGATAGAGGATAGGATAGGATAAACGATAGGATAGGATAGAGGATAGGATATGATAGAGGATAGGATAAGATAGAGGATAGGATAGGATAGGATAGAGGATAGGATAGGATAGAGGATAGGATAGGATAGAGGATAAGATAGGATAGAGGATAGGATCGGATGGAGAATAGGATAGGATAGAGGATAGGATAGGATAGAGAATAGGATAGGATAGAGGATAATATACGATAGAGGATAGGATAGGATAGAGGATAGGATAGGATAGAGAATAGGATAGGATAGAGGATAGGATAGGATAAACGGTAGGATAGGATAGAGGATACGATAGGATAGAGGATAGGATAGGATAGAGGATAGGATAGGATAGTGGATAGGATAGGGTAGAGGATAGGATAGGATAGAGGATACGATATAGGATTGGATAGGATAGAGGATAGAATAGGAGAGAGGATAGGATAGGATAGAGGATAGGATAGGATAGAGGATAGGATAGGATAGAGAATAGGATAGGATAGAGGATAGGATAGGATAGAGGATAGGATAGGATAGAGGATAGGATAGAATAGAGAATAGGATATAGGATTGGATAGGATAGCGGATAGGATAGGATAGAGGATAGGATAGGATAGAGGATAGGATAGGATAGAGGATAGGATACGATAGAGGATAGGATAGGATAGAGGATAGGATAGGATAGAGGATAGGATAGGATAGAGGATAGGATAGGATAGAGGATAGGATAGGATAGAGGATAGTATAGGATAGAGGATAGGATATCATAGAGGATAGGATAGGATAGAGGATAGGATAGGATAGAGGATAGGATAGGATAGAGGATAGGATAGGATAGAGGATAGTATAGGATAGAGGATAGGATATCATAGAGGATAGGATAGGATAGAGAATAGGATATAGGATTGGATAGGATAGCGGATAGGATAGGATAGAGAATAGGATAGGATAGAGGATAGGATAGGATAGAGGATAGGATAGGATAGAGGATAGGATAGAATAGAGAATAGGATATAGGATTGGATAGGATAGCGGATAGGATAGGATAGAGGATAGGATAGGATAGAGGATAGGATAGGATAGAGGATAGGATACGATAGAGGATAGGTTAGGATAGAGGATAGGATAGGATAGAGGATAGGATAGGATAGGATAGAGGATAGGATAGGATAGAGGATAGGATATGATAGAGGATAGGATATAGGATTGGATGGAATAGAGGATAGGATAGAGGATAGGATAGGATAGAGAATAGGATATAGGATTGGATAGGATAGAGGATAGCATAGGATAGAGGATAGGATAGGATAGAGAATAGGATAGGATAGAGGATAGGATAGGATAGAGGATAGGATAGGATAGGGGATAGGATAGGATAGAGGATATGATAGGATAGAGGATAGGATAGGATAGAGGATAGGATAGAATAGAGGATAGGATAGGATAGAGAATAGGATATAGGATTGGATAGGATAGAGGATAGAATAGGATAGAGGATAGGATAGGATAGCGGATAGGATATGTTAGAGGATAGGATAGGATAGAGGATAGGATAGGATAAACGATAGGATAGGATAGAGGATAGGATAGGATAGAGGATAGGATAGAGGATAGGATTGGATAGGATAGAGGATAGGATAGGATAGAGAATAGGTTAGGATAGAGGATAGGATATCATAGAGGATAGGATAGGATAGAGAATAGGATATAGGATTGGATAGGATAGAGGATAGGATATGATAGAGGATAGGATAGGATAGAGGATAGGATAGGATAGAGGATAGGATAGGATAGAGGATAGGATAGGATAGAGGATAGGATAGGATAGAGAATAGGATAGGATAGAGGATAGGATAGGATAGAGGATAGGATAGGATAAACGATAGGATAGGATAGAGGATAGGATATGATAGAGGATAGGATAAGATAGAGGATAGGATAGGATAGGATAGAGGATAGGATAGGATAGAGGATAGGATAGGATAGAGGATAAGATAGGATAGAGGATAGGATCGGATGGAGAATAGGATAGGATAGAGGATAGGATAGGATAGAGAATAGGATAGGATAGAGGATAATATACGATAGAGGATAGGATAGGATAGAGGATAGGATAGGATAGAGAATAGGATAGGATAGAGGATAGGATAGGATAAACGGTAGGATAGGATAGAGGATACGATAGGATAGAGGATAGGATAGGATAGAGGATAGGATAGGATAGTGGATAGGATAGGATAGAGGATAGGATAGGATAGAGGATACGATATAGGATTGGATAGGATAGAGGATAGAATAGGAGAGAGGATAGGATAGGATAGAGGATAGGATAGGATAGAGGATAGGATAGGATAGAGAATAGGATAGGATACAGGATATTATAGGATAGAGGATAGGATAGGATAGAGGATAGGATAGAATAGAGAATAGGATATAGGATTGGATAGGATAGCGGATAGGATAGGATACGATAGAGGATAGGATAGGATAGAGAATAGGTTAGGATAGAGGATAGGATATCATAGAGGATAGGATAGGATAGAGAATAGGATATAGGATTGGATAGGATAGAGGATAGAATAGGATAGAGGATAGGATAGGATAGAGGATAGGATAGGATAGAGGATAGGATATTATAGAGGATAGGATAGGATAGAGGATTGGATAGGATAGAGGATAGGATAGGATAGAGGATAGGATAGGATAGAGGATAGGATACGATAGAGGATAGCATAGGATAGAGGATAGGATAGGATAGAGAATAGGATAGGATAGAGCATAGGATAGGATAAACGATAGGATAGGATAGAGGATACGATAGGATAGAGGATACGATAGGATAGAGGATAGGATAGGATAGAGGATAGGATACGATAGGATAGAGGATAGGATAGGATAGAGGATAGGATCTGATAGAGGATAGGATAGGGTAGAGGATAGGATAGGATAGAGGATTGGATAGGATAGAGGATAGGATAGGATAGAGGATAGGATAGGATAGAGGATAGGATACGATAGAGGATAGCATAGGATAGAGGATAGGATAGGATAGAGGATAGGATAGGATAGAGGATAGGATAGGATAGGATAGAGGATAGGATAGGATAGAGGATAGGATATGATAGAGGATAGGATATAGGATTGGATGGAATAGAGGATAGGATAGAGGATAGGATAGGATAGAGAATAGGATATAGGATTGGATAGGATAGAGGATAGCATAGGATAGAGGATAGGATAGGATAGAGAATAGGATAGGATAGAGGATAGGATAGGATAGAGGATAGGATAGGATAGGGGATAGGATAGGATAGAGGATATGATAGGATAGAGGATAGGATAGGATAGAGGATAGGATAGAATAGAGGATAGGATAGGATAGAGAATAGGATATAGGATTGGATAGGATAGAGGATAGAATAGGATAGAGGATAGGATAGGATAGCGGATAGGATATGTTAGAGGATAGGATAGGATAGAGGATAGGATAGGATAAACGATAGGATAGGATAGAGGATAGGATAGGATAGAGGATAGGATAGAGGATAGGATTGGATAGGATAGAGGATAGGATAGGATAGAGAATAGGTTAGGATAGAGGATAGGATATCATAGAGGATAGGATAGGATAGAGAATAGGATATAGGATTGGATAGGATAGAGGATAGGATATGATAGAGGATAGGATAGGATAGAGGATAGGATAGGATAGAGGATAGGATAGGATAGAGGATAGGATAGGATAGAGGATAGGATAGGATAGAGAATAGGATAGGATAGAGGATAGGATAGGATAGTGGATAGGATAGGATAAACGATAGGATAGGATAGAGGATAGGATATGATAGAGGATAGGATAAGATAGAGGATAGGATAGGATAGGATAGAGGATAGGATAGGATAGAGGATAGGATAGGATAGAGGATAAGATAGGATAGAGGATAGGATCGGATGGAGAATAGGATAGGATAGAGGATAGGATAGGATAGAGAATAGGATAGGATAGAGGATAATATACGATAGAGGATAGGATAGGATAGAGGATAGGATAGGATAGAGAATAGGATAGGATAGAGGATAGGATAGGATAAACGGTAGGATAGGATAGAGGATACGATAGGATAGAGGATAGGATAGGATAGAGGATAGGATAGGATAGTGGATAGGATAGGATAGAGGATAGGATAGGATAGAGGATACGATATAGGATTGGATAGGATAGAGGATAGAATAGGAGAGAGGATAGGATAGGATAGAGGATAGGATAGGATAGAGGATAGGATAGGATAGAGAATAGGATAGGATAGAGGATAGGATAGGATAGAGGATAGGATAGGATAGAGGATAGGATAGAATAGAGAATAGGATATAGGATTGGATAGGATAGCGGATAGGATAGGATAGGATAGAGGATAGGATAGGATAGAGGATAGGATACGATAGAGGATAGGATAGGATAGAGGATAGGATAGGATAGAGGATAGGATAGGATAGGATAGAGGATAGGATAGGATAGAGGATAGGATATGATAGAGGATAGGATATAGGATTGGATAGAATAGAGGATAGGATAGAGGATAGGATAGGATAGAGAATAGGATAGGATAGAGCATAGGACAGGATAAACGATAGGATAGGATAGAGGATACGATAGGATAGAGGATACGATAGGATAGAGGATAGGATAGGATAGAGGATAGGATCTGATAGAGGATAGGATAGGGTAGAGGATAGGATAGGATGGAGAATAGGATATAGGATTGGATAGGATAGAGGATAGGATAGAGGATAGGATAGGATAGGATAGAGGATAGGATAGGATCGAGAATAGGTTAGGATAGAGGATAGGATATCATAGAGGATAGGATAGGATAGAGAATAGGATATAGGATTGGATAGGATAGCGGATAGTATAGGATAGAGGATAGGATAGGATAGAGGATAGGATAGGATAGAGGATAGGATAGGATAGGATAGGATAGATGATAGGATAGGATAGAGGATAGGATAGGATAGTGGATAGGATAGGATAGAGGATAGGATAGGATAGAGGATAGGATAGGATAGAGGATAGGATAGGATAGAGGATAGGATAGGATAGAGGATAGGATAGGATAGAGGATAGGATAGGATAGAGAATAGGTTAGGATAGAGGATAGGATATCATAGAGGATAGGATAGGATAGAGAATAGGATATAGGATTGGATAGGATAGAGGATAGAATAGGATAGAGGATAGGATAGGATAGAGGATAGGATAGGATAGAGGATAGGATAGGATAGAGGATAGGATAGGATAGAGGATTGGATAGGATAGAGGATAGGATAGGATAGAGGATAGGATAGGATAGAGGATAGGATACGATAGAGGATAGCATAGGATAGAGGATAGGATAGGATAGAGAATAGGATAGGATAGAGCATAGGATAGGATAAACGATAGGATAGGATAGAGGATACGATAGGATAGAGAATAGGATAGGATAGAGCATAGGATAGGATAAACGATAGGATAGGATAGAGGATACGATAGGATAGAGGATACGATAGGATAGAGGATAGGATAGGATAGAGGATAGGATACGATAGGATAGAGGATAGGATAGGATAGAGGATAGGATCTGATAGAGGATAGGATAGGGTAGAGGATAGGATAGGATGGAGAATAGGATATAGGATTGGATAGGATAGAGGATAGGATAGAGGATAGGATAGGATAGGATAGAGGATAGGATAGGATCGAGAATAGGTTAGGATAGAGGATAGGATATCATAGAGGATAGGATAGGATAGAGAATAGGATATAGGATTGGATAGGATAGCGGATAGTATAGGATAGAGGATAGGATAGGATAGAGGATAGGATAGGATAGAGGATATGATAGGATAGGATAGGATAGAGGATAGGATAGGATAGAGGATAGGATAGGATAGAATAGAGAATAGGATATAGGATTGGATAGGATAGCGGATAGGATAGGATAGGATAGAGGATAGGATAGGATAGAGGATAGGATACGATAGAGGATAGGATAGGATAGAGGATAGGATAGGATAGAGAATAGGATAGGATAGAGCATAGGATAGGATAAACGATAGGATAGGATAGAGGATACGATAGGATAGAGGATACGATAGGATAGAGGATAGGATAGGATAGAGGATAGGATACGATAGGATAGAGGATAGGATAGGATAGAGGATAGGATCTGATAGAGGATAGGATAGGGTAGAGGATAGGATAGGATAGAGGATAGGATACGATAGAGGATAGCATAGGATAGAGGATAGGATAGGATAGAGAATAGGATAGGATAGAGCATAGGATAGGATAAACGATAGGATAGGATAGAGGATACGATAGGATAGAGGATACGATAGGATAGAGGATAGGATAGGATAGAGGATAGGATACGATAGGATAGAGGATAGGATAGGATAGAGGATAGGATCTGATAGAGGATAGGATAGGGTAGAGGATAGGATAGGATGGAGAATAGGATATAGGATTGGATAGGATAGAGGATAGGATAGAGGATAGGATAGGATAGGATAGAGGATAGGATAGGATCGAGAATAGGTTAGGATAGAGGATAGGATATCATAGAGGATAGGATAGGATAGAGAATAGGATATAGGATTGGATAGGATAGCGGATAGTATAGGATAGAGGATAGGATAGGATAGAGGATAGGATAGGATAGAGGATAGGATAGGATAGGATAGGATAGAGGATAGGATAGGATAGAGGATAGGATAGGATAGTGGATAGGATAGGATAGAGGATAGGATAGGATAGAGGATAGGATAGGATAGAGGATAGGATAGGATAGAGGATAGGATAGGATAGAGGATAGGATAGGATAGAGAATAGGATAGGATAGAGAATAGGTTAGGATAGAGGATAGGATATCATAGAGGATAGGATAGGATAGAGAATAGGATATAGGATTGGATAGGATAGAGGATAGAATAGGATAGAGGATAGGATAGGATAGAGGATAGGATAGGATAGAGGATAGGATAGGATAGAGGATTGGATAGGATAGAGGATAGGATAGGATAGAGGATAGGATAGGATAGAGGATAGGATAGGATAGAGGATAGGATAGGATAGGGGATAGGATAGGATACAGGATAGGATAGGATAGAGGATAGGATAGGATAGAGAATAGGATAGGATAGAGGATAGGATAGGATAGAGAATAGGATAGGATAGAGGATAGGATAGGATAGAGGATAGGATAGGATAGAGGATAGGATAGGATAGAGGATAGTATAGGATAGAGGATAGGATATCATAGAGGATAGGATAGGATAGAGAATAGGATATAGGATTGGATAGGATAGCGGATAGGATAGGATAGAGGATAGGATAGGATAAAGGATAGGATACGATAGAGGATAGCATAGGATAGAGGATAGGACAGGATAGAGAATAGGATAGGATAGAGGATAGGATAGGATAGAGGATAGGATAGGATAGGGGATAGGATAGGATAGAGGATATGATAGGATAGAGGATAGGATAGGATAGAGGATAGGATAGAATAGAGGACAGGATAGGATAGAGAATAGGATATAGGATTGGATAGGATAGAGGATAGAATAGGATAGAGGATAGGATAGGATAGCGGATAGGATATGTTAGAGGATAGGATAGGATAGAGGATAGGATAGGATAAACGATAGGATAGGATAGAGGATAGAGGATAGGATAGAGGATAGAATAGAGGATAGGATAGAGGATAGGATAGGATAGAGAATAGGTTAGGATAGAGGATAGGATATCATAGAGGATAGGATAGGATAGAGAATAGGATATAGGATTGGATAGGATAGAGGATAGGATATGATAGAGGATAGGATAGGATAGAGGATAGGATAGGATAGAGGATAGGATAGGATAGAGGATAGGATAGGATAGAGGATAGGATAGGATAGAGGATAGGATAGGATAGAGGATAGGATGGGATAGAGGATAGGATAGGATAGAGAATAGGATAGGATAGAGGATAGGATAGGATAGAGGATAGGATAGGATAAACGATAGGATAGGATAGAGGATAGGATATGATAGAGGATAGGATAAGATAGAGGATAGGATAGGATAGGATAGAGGATAGGATAGGATAGAGGATAGGATAGGATAGAGGATAAGATAGGATAGAGGATAGGATCGGATGGAGAATAGGATAGGATAGAGGATAGGATAGGATAGAGAATATGATAGGATAGAGAATAGGATACGATAGAGGATAGGATAGGATAAACGATAGGATAGGATAGAGGATAGGATATGATAGAGGATAGGATAAGATAGAGGATAGGATAGGATAGGATAGAGGATAGGATAGGATAGAGGATAGGATAGGATAGAGGATAAGATAGGATAGAGGATAGGATCGGATGGAGAATAGGATAGGATAGAGGATAGGATAGGATAGAGAATAGGATAGGATAGAGAATAGGATAGGATAGAGGATAATATACGATAGAGGATAGGATAGGATAGAGGATAGGATAGGATAGAGGATAGGATAGGATAGAGAATAGGATAGGATAGAGGATTGGATAGGATAAACGATAGGATAGGATAGAGGATACGATAGGATAGAGGATAGGATAGGATAGAGGATAGGATAGGATAGTGGATAGGATAGGATAGAGGATAGGATAGGATAGAGGATACGATATAGGATTGGATAGGATAGAGGATAGAATAGGAGAGAGGATAGGATAGGATAGCGGATAGTATAGGATAGAGGATAGGATAGGATAGAGGATAGGATAGGATAGAGGATAGGATAGGATAGGATAGGATAGAGGATAGGATAGGATAGAGGATAGGATAGGATAGAATAGAGAATAGGATATAGGATTGGATAGGATAGCGGATAGGATAGGATAGGATAGAGGATAGGATAGGATAGAGGATAGGATACGATAGAGGATAGGATAGGATAGAGGATAGGATAGGATAGAGAATAGGATAGGATAGAGCATAGGATAGGATAAACGATAGGATAGGATAGAGGATACGATAGGATAGAGGATACGATAGGATAGAGGATAGGATAGGATAGAGGATAGGATACGATAGGATAGAGGATAGGATAGGATAGAGGATAGGATCTGATAGAGGATAGGATAGGGTAGAGGATAGGATAGGATAGAGGATAGGATACGATAGAGGATAGCATAGGATAGAGGATAGGATAGGATAGAGAATAGGATAGGATAGAGCATAGGATAGGATAAACGATAGGATAGGATAGAGGATACGATAGGATAGAGGATACGATAGGTTAGAGGATAGGATAGGATAGAGGATAGGATACGATAGGATAGAGGATAGGATAGGATAGAGGATAGGATCTGATAGAGGATAGGATAGGGTAGAGGATAGGATAGGATGGAGAATAGGATATAGGATTGGATAGGATAGAGGATAGGATAGAGGATAGGATAGGATAGGATAGAGGATAGGATAGGATCGAGAATAGGTTAGGATAGAGGATAGGATATCATAGAGGATAGGATAGGATAGAGAATAGGATATAGGATTGGATAGGATAGCGGATAGTATAGGATAGAGGATAGGATAGGATAGAGGATAGGATAGGATAGAGGATAGGATAGGATAGGATAGGATAGAGGATAGGATAGGATAGAGGATAGGATAGGATAGTGGATAGGATAGGATAGAGGATAGGATAGGATAGAGGATAGGATAGGATAGAGGATAGGATAGGATAGAGGATAGGATAGGATAGAGGATAGGATAGGATAGAGAATAGGATAGGATAGAGAATAGGTTAGGATAGAGGATAGGATATCATAGAGGATAGGATAGGATAGAGAATAGGATATAGGATTGGATAGGATAGAGGATAGAATAGGATAGAGGATAGGATAGGATAGAGGATAGGATAGGATAGAGGATAGGATAGGATAGAGGATAGGATAGGATAGAGGATTGGATAGGATAGAGGATAGGATAGGATAGAGGATAGGATAGGATAGAGGATACGATACGATAGAGGATAGCATAGGATAGAGGATAGGATAGGATAGAGAATAGGATAGGATAGAGGATAGGATAGGATAGAGGATAGGATAGGATAGAGGATAGGATAGGATAGGGGATAGGATAGGATACAGGATAGGATAGGATAGAGGATAGGATAGGATAGAGAATAGGATAGGATAGAGGATAGGATAGGATAGAGAATAGGATAGGATAGAGGATAGGATAGGATAGAGGATAGGATAGGATAGAGGATAGGATAGGATAGAGGATAGTATAGGATAGAGGATAGGATATCATAGAGGATAGGATAGGATAGAGAATAGGATATAGGATTGGATAGGATAGCGGATAGGATAGGATAGAGGATAGGATAGGATAAAGGATAGGATACGATAGAGGATAGCATAGGATAGAGGATAGGACAGGATAGAGAATAGGATAGGATAGAGGATAGGATAGGATAGAGGATAGGATAGGATAGGGGATAGGATAGGATAGAGGATATGATAGGATAGAGGATAGGATAGGATAGAGGATAGGATAGAATAGAGGACAGGATAGGATAGAGAATAGGATATAGGATTGGATAGGATAGAGGATAGAATAGGATAGAGGATAGGATAGGATAGCGGATAGGATATGTTAGAGGATAGGATAGGATAGAGGATAGGATAGGATAAACGATAGGATAGGATAGAGGATAGAGGATAGGATAGAGGATAGGATAGAGGATAGGATAGAGGATAGGATAGGATAGAGAATAGGTTAGGATAGAGGATAGGATATCATAGAGGATAGGATAGGATAGAGAATAGGATATAGGATTGGATAGGATAGAGGATAGGATATGATAGAGGATAGGATAGGATAGAGGATAGGATAGGATAGAGGATAGGATAGGATAGAGGATAGGATAGGATAGAGGATAGGATAGGATAGAGGATAGGATAGGATAGAGGATAGGATGGGATAGAGGATAGGATAGGATAGAGAATAGGATAGGATAGAGGATAGGATAGGATAGAGGATAGGATAGGATAAACGATAGGATAGGATAGAGGATAGGATATGATAGAGGATAGGATAAGATAGAGGATAGGATAGGATAGGATAGTGGATAGGATAGGATAGAGGATAGGATAGGATAGAGGATAGGATAGGATAGAGGATAGGATAGGATAGAGGATAGGATAGGATAGAGGATAGGATAGGATAGAGGATAGGATAGGATAGAGAATAGGTTAGGATAGAGGATAGGATATCATAGAGGATAGGATAGGATAGAGAATAGGATATAGGATTGGATAGGATAGAGGATAGAATAGGATAGAGGATAGGATAGGATAGAGGATAGGATAGGATAGAGGATAGAATAGGATAGAGGATAGGATAGGATAGAGGATAGGATAGGATAGAGGATAGTATAGGATAGAGGATAGGATATCATAGAGGATAGGATAGGATAGAGAATAGGATATAGGATTGGATAGGATAGCGGATAGGATAGGATAGAGGATAGGATAGGATAAAGGATAGGATACGATAGAGGATAGCATAGGATAGAGGATAGGATAGGATAGAGAATAGGATAGGATAGAGGATAGGATAGGATAGAGGATAGGATAGGATAGGGGATAGGATAGGATAGAGGATATGATAGGATAGAGGATAGGATAGGATAGAGGATAGGATAGAATAGAGGACAGGATAGGATAGAGAATAGGATATAGGATTGGATAGGATAGAGGATAGAATAGGATAGAGGATAGGATAGGATAGCGGATAGGATATGTTAGAGGATAGGATAGGATAGAGGATAGGATAGGATAAACGATAGGATAGGATAGAGGATAGAGGATAGGATAGAGGATAGGATAGAGGATAGGATAGAGGATAGGATAGGATAGAGAATAGGTTAGGATAGAGGATAGGATATCATAGAGGATAGGATAGGATAGAGAATAGGATATAGGATTGGATAGGATAGAGGATAGGATATGATAGAGGATAGGATAGGATAGAGGATAGGATAGGATAGAGGATAGGATAGGATAGAGGATAGGATAGGATAGAGGATAGGATAGGATAGAGGATAGGATAGGATAGAGGATAGGATAGGATAGAGGATAGGATGGGATAGAGGATAGGATAGGATAGAGAATAGGATAGGATAGAGGATAGGATAGGATAGAGGATAGGATAGGATAAACGATAGGATAGGATAGAGGATAGGATATGATAGAGGATAGGATAAGATAGAGGATAGGATAGGATAGGATAGAGGATAGGATAGGATAGAGGATAGGATAGGATAGAGGATAAGATAGGATAGAGGATAGGATCGGATGGAGAATAGGATAGGATAGAGGATAGGATAGGATAGAGAATAGGATAGGATAGAGAATAGGATACGATAGAGGATAGGATAGGATAAACGATAGGATAGGATAGAGGATAGGATATGATAGAGGATAGGATAAGATAGAGGATAGGATAGGATAGGATAGAGGATAGGATAGGATAGAGGATAGGATAGGATAGAGGATAAGATAGGATAGAGGATAGGATCGGATGGAGAATAGGATAGGATAGAGGATAGGATAGGATAGAGAATAGGATAGGATAGAGGATAATATACGATAGAGGATAGGATAGGATAGAGGATAGGATAGGATAGAGGATAGGATAGGATAGAGAATAGGATAGGATAGAGGATTGGATAGGATAAACGATAGGATAGGATAGAGGATACGATAGGATAGAGGATAGGATAGGATAGAGGATAGGATAGGATAGTGGATAGGATAGGATAGAGGATAGGATAGGATAGAGGAGACGATATAGGATTGGATAGAATAGAGGATAGAATAGGAGAGAGGATAGGATAGGATAGAGGATAGGATAGGATAGAGGATAGGATAGGATAGAGAATAGGATAGGATAGAGGATAGGATAGGATAGAGGATAGGATAGGATAGAGGATAGGATAGAATAGAGAATAGGATATAGGATTGGATAGGATAGCGGATAGGATAGGATAGAGGATAGGATAGGATAGAGGATAGGATAGGATAGAGGATAGGATAGGATAGAGGATAGGATAGGATAGGATAGAGGATAGGATAGGATAGAGGATAGGATAGGATAGAGGATAAGAGGATAGGATCGGATGGAGAATAGGATAGGATAGAGGATAGGATACGATAGAGGATAGGATAGGATAGAGAATAGGATACGATAGAGGATAGGATAGGATAAACGATAGGATAGGATAGAGGATAGGATATGATAGAGGATAGGATAAGATAGAGGATAGGATATGATAGGATAGAGGATAGAATAGGATAGAGGATAGGATAGGATAGAGGATAAGATAGGATAGAGGATAGGATCGGATGGAGAATAGGATAGGATAGAGGATAGGATAGGATAGAGAATAGGATAGGATAGAGAATAGGATAGGATAGAGGATAATATACGATAGAGGATAGGATAGGATAGAGGATAGGATAGGATAGAGGATAGGATAGGATAGAGAATAGGATAGGATAGAGGATTGGATAGGATAAACGATAGGATAGGATAGAGGATACGATAGGATAGAGGATAGGATAGGATAGAGGATAGGATAGGATAGTGGATAGGATAGGATAGAGGATAGGATAGGATAGAGGATACGATATAGGATTGGATAGGATAGAGGATAGAATAGGAGAGAGGATAGGATAGGATAGAGGATAGGATAGGATAGAGGATAGGATAGGATAGAGAATAGGATAGGATAGAGGATAGGATAGGATAGAGGATAGGATAGGATAGAGGATAGGATAGAATAGAGAATAGGATATAGGATTGGATAGGATAGCGGATAGGATAGGATAGAGGATAGGATAGGATAGAGGATAGGATAGGATAGAGGATAGGATACGATAGAGGATAGGATAGGATAGAGGATAGGATAGGATAGAGGATAGGATAGGATAGGATAGAGGATAGGATAGGATAGAGGATAGGATATGATAGAGGATAGGATATAGGATTGGATAGGATAGAGGATAGGATATGATAGAGGATAGGATATAGGATTGGATAGAATAGAGGATAGGATAGAGGATAGGATAGGATAGAGAATAGGATAGGATAGAGCATAGGATAGGATAAACGATAGGATAGGATAGAGGATACGATAGGATAGAGGATAGGATAGGATAGAGGATAGGATAGGATAGAGGATAGGATAGGATAGAGAATAGGATAGGATAGAGGATAGGATAGGATAGTGGATAGGATAGGATAAACGATAGGATAGGATAGAGGATAGGATATGATAGAGGATAGGATAAGATAGAGGATAGGATAGGATAGGATAGAGGATAGGATAGGATAGAGGATAGGATAGGATAGAGGATAAGATAGGATAGAGGATAGGATCGGATGGAGAATAGGATAGGATAGAGGATAGGATAGGATAGAGAATAGGATAGGATAGAGGATAATATACGATAGAGGATAGGATAGGATAGAGGATAGGATAGGATAGAGAATAGGATAGGATAGAGGATAGGATAGGATAAACGGTAGGATAGGATAGAGGATACGATAGGATAGAGGATAGGATAGGATAGAGGATAGGATAGGATAGTGGATAGGATAGGATAGAGGATAGGATAGGATAGAGGATACGATATAGGATTGGATAGGATAGAGGATAGAATAGGAGAGAGGATAGGATAGGATAGAGGATAGGATAGGATAGAGGATAGGATAGGATAGAGAATAGGATAGGATAGAGGATAGGATAGGATAGAGGATAGGATAGGATAGAGGATAGGATAGAATAGAGAATAGGATATAGGATTGGATAGGATAGCGGATAGGATAGGATAGGATAGAGGATAGGATAGGATAGAGGATAGGATACGATAGAGGATAGGATAGGATAGAGGATAGGATAGGATAGAGGATAGGATAGGATAGGATAGAGGATAGGATAGGATAGAGGATAGGATATGATAGAGGATAGGATATAGGATTGGATAGAATAGAGGATAGGATAGAGGATAGGATAGGATAGAGAATAGGATAGGATAGAGCATAGGACAGGATAAACGATAGGATAGGATAGAGGATACGATAGGATAGAGGATACGATAGGATAGAGGATAGGATAGGATAGAGGATAGGATCTGATAGAGGATAGGATAGGGTAGAGGATAGGATAGGATGGAGAATAGGATATAGGATTGGATAGGATAGAGGATAGGATAGAGGATAGGATAGGATAGGATAGAGGATAGGATAGGATCGAGAATAGGTTAGGATAGAGGATAGGATATCATAGAGGATAGGATAGGATAGAGAATAGGATATAGGATTGGATAGGATAGCGGATAGTATAGGATAGAGGATAGGATAGGATAGAGGATAGGATAGGATAGAGGATAGGATAGGATAGGATAGGATAGATGATAGGATAGGATAGAGGATAGGATAGGATAGTGGATAGGATAGGATAGAGGATAGGATAGGATAGAGGATAGGATAGGATAGAGGATAGGATAGGATAGAGGATAGGATAGGATAGAGGATAGGATAGGATAGAGGATAGGATAGGATAGAGAATAGGTTAGGATAGAGGATAGGATATCATAGAGGATAGGATAGGATAGAGAATAGGATATAGGATTGGATAGGATAGAGGATAGAATAGGATAGAGGATAGGATAGGATAGAGGATAGGATAGGATAGAGGATAGGATAGGATAGAGGATAGGATAGGATAGAGGATTGGATAGGATAGAGGATAGGATAGGATAGAGGATAGGATAGGATAGAGGATAGGATACGATAGAGGATAGCATAGGATAGAGGATAGGATAGGATAGAGAATAGGATAGGATAGAGCATAGGATAGGATAAACGATAGGATAGGATAGAGGATACGATAGGATAGAGAATAGGATAGGATAGAGCATAGGATAGGATAAACGATAGGATAGGATAGAGGATACGATAGGATAGAGGATACGATAGGATAGAGGATAGGATAGGATAGAGGATAGGATACGATAGGATAGAGGATAGGATAGGATAGAGGATAGGATCTGATAGAGGATAGGATAGGGTAGAGGATAGGATAGGATGGAGAATAGGATATAGGATTGGATAGGATAGAGGATAGGATAGAGGATAGGATAGGATAGGATAGAGGATAGGATAGGATCGAGAATAGGTTAGGATAGAGGATAGGATATCATAGAGGATAGGATAGGATAGAGAATAGGATATAGGATTGGATAGGATAGCGGATAGTATAGGATAGAGGATAGGATAGGATAGAGGATAGGATAGGATAGAGGATATGATAGGATAGGATAGGATAGAGGATAGGATAGGATAGAGGATAGGATAGGATAGAATAGAGAATAGGATATAGGATTGGATAGGATAGCGGATAGGATAGGATAGGATAGAGGATAGGATAGGATAGAGGATAGGATACGATAGAGGATAGGATAGGATAGAGGATAGGATAGGATAGAGAATAGGATAGGATAGAGCATAGGATAGGATAAACGATAGGATAGGATAGAGGATACGATAGGATAGAGGATACGATAGGATAGAGGATAGGATAGGATAGAGGATAGGATACGATAGGATAGAGGATAGGATAGGATAGAGGATAGGATCTGATAGAGGATAGGATAGGGTAGAGGATAGGATAGGATAGAGGATAGGATACGATAGAGGATAGCATAGGATAGAGGATAGGATAGGATAGAGAATAGGATAGGATAGAGCATAGGATAGGATAAACGATAGGATAGGATAGAGGATACGATAGGATAGAGGATACGATAGGATAGAGGATAGGATAGGATAGAGGATAGGATACGATAGGATAGAGGATAGGATAGGATAGAGGATAGGATCTGATAGAGGATAGGATAGGGTAGAGGATAGGATAGGATGGAGAATAGGATATAGGATTGGATAGGATAGAGGATAGGATAGAGGATAGGATAGGATAGGATAGAGGATAGGATAGGATCGAGAATAGGTTAGGATAGAGGATAGGATATCATAGAGGATAGGATAGGATAGAGAATAGGATATAGGATTGGATAGGATAGCGGATAGTATAGGATAGAGGATAGGATAGGATAGAGGATAGGATAGGATAGGATAGGATAGAGGATAGGATAGGATAGAGGATAGGATAGGATAGTGGATAGGATAGGATAGAGGATAGGATAGGATAGAGGATAGGATAGGATAGAGGATAGGATAGGATAGAGGATAGGATAGGATAGAGGATAGGATAGGATAGAGAATAGGATAGGATAGAGAATAGGTTAGGATAGAGGATAGGATATCATAGAGGATAGGATAGGATAGAGAATAGGATATAGGATTGGATAGGATAGAGGATAGAATAGGATAGAGGATAGGATAGGATAGAGGATAGGATAGGATAGAGGATAGGATAGGATAGAGGATTGGATAGGATAGAGGATAGGATAGGATAGAGGATAGGATAGGATAGAGGATAGGATAGGATAGAGGATAGGATAGGATAGGGGATAGGATAGGATACAGGATAGGATAGGATAGAGGATAGGATAGGATAGAGAATAGGATAGGATAGAGGATAGGATAGGATAGAGAATAGGATAGGATAGAGGATAGGATAGGATAGAGGATAGGATAGGATAGAGGATAGGATAGGATAGAGGATAGTATAGGATAGAGGATAGGATATCATAGAGGATAGGATAGGATAGAGAATAGGATATAGGATTGGATAGGATAGCGGATAGGATAGGATAGAGGATAGGATAGGATAAAGGATAGGATACGATAGAGGATAGCATAGGATAGAGGATAGGACAGGATAGAGAATAGGATAGGATAGAGGATAGGATAGGATAGAGGATAGGATAGGATAGGGGATAGGATAGGATAGAGGATATGATAGGATAGAGGATAGGATAGGATAGAGGATAGGATAGAATAGAGGACAGGATAGGATAGAGAATAGGATATAGGATTGGATAGGATAGAGGATAGAATAGGATAGAGGATAGGATAGGATAGCGGATAGGATATGTTAGAGGATAGGATAGGATAGAGGATAGGATAGGATAAACGATAGGATAGGATAGAGGATAGAGGATAGGATAGAGGATAGAATAGAGGATAGGATAGAGGATAGGATAGGATAGAGAATAGGTTAGGATAGAGGATAGGATATCATAGAGGATAGGATAGGATAGAGAATAGGATATAGGATTGGATAGGATAGAGGATAGGATATGATAGAGGATAGGATAGGATAGAGGATAGGATAGGATAGAGGATAGGATAGGATAGAGGATAGGATAGGATAGAGGATAGGATAGGATAGAGGATAGGATAGGATAGAGGATAGGATGGGATAGAGGATAGGATAGGATAGAGAATAGGATAGGATAGAGGATAGGATAGGATAGAGGATAGGATAGGATAAACGATAGGATAGGATAGAGGATAGGATATGATAGAGGATAGGATAAGATAGAGGATAGGATAGGATAGGATAGAGGATAGGATAGGATAGAGGATAGGATAGGATAGAGGATAAGATAGGATAGAGGATAGGATCGGATGGAGAATAGGATAGGATAGAGGATAGGATAGGATAGAGAATATGATAGGATAGAGAATAGGATACGATAGAGGATAGGATAGGATAAACGATAGGATAGGATAGAGGATAGGATATGATAGAGGATAGGATAAGATAGAGGATAGGATAGGATAGGATAGAGGATAGGATAGGATAGAGGATAGGATAGGATAGAGGATAAGATAGGATAGAGGATAGGATCGGATGGAGAATAGGATAGGATAGAGGATAGGATAGGATAGAGAATAGGATAGGATAGAGAATAGGATAGGATAGAGGATAATATACGATAGAGGATAGGATAGGATAGAGGATAGGATAGGATAGAGGATAGGATAGGATAGAGAATAGGATAGGATAGAGGATTGGATAGGATAAACGATAGGATAGGATAGAGGATACGATAGGATAGAGGATAGGATAGGATAGAGGATAGGATAGGATAGTGGATAGGATAGGATAGAGGATAGGATAGGATAGAGGATACGATATAGGATTGGATAGGATAGAGGATAGAATAGGAGAGAGGATAGGATAGGATAGCGGATAGTATAGGATAGAGGATAGGATAGGATAGAGGATAGGATAGGATAGAGGATAGGATAGGATAGGATAGGATAGAGGATAGGATAGGATAGAGGATAGGATAGGATAGAATAGAGAATAGGATATAGGATTGGATAGGATAGCGGATAGGATAGGATAGGATAGAGGATAGGATAGGATAGAGGATAGGATACGATAGAGGATAGGATAGGATAGAGGATAGGATAGGATAGAGAATAGGATAGGATAGAGCATAGGATAGGATAAACGATAGGATAGGATAGAGGATACGATAGGATAGAGGATACGATAGATAGAGGATAGGATAGGATAGAGGATAGATAGGATAGGATAGGATAGGATAGAGGATAGGATAGGATAGGATAGGATAGGATCTGATAGAGGATAGGATAGGGTAGAGGATAGGATAGGATAGAGGATAGGATACGATAGAGGATAGCATAGGATAGAGAGGATAGGATAGGATAGGATAGGATAGAGGATAGGATAGAGCGATAGGATAGAGGATAACGATAGGATAGGATAGAGGATACGATAGGATAGAGGAGGATAGGATAGAGGATAGAGGATAGGATAGGATAGAGGATAGGATACGATAGGATAGAGGATAGGATAGGATAGAGGATAGGAGAGGATAGAGGATAGGATAGGAGGATAGGATAGGATGGATAGGATATAGGATAGGATAGGATAGGATAGGATAGAGGATAGGATAGGATAGAGATAGGATAGGATAGGATAGGATCGAGAATAGGTTAGGATAGAGATAGGATATCATAGGATAGGATAGGGATAGAGATAGGATAGATGGATAGGATAGGATAGGATAGAGGATAGGATAGGATAGAGGATAGGATAGGATAGAGGATAGGATAGGATAGGATAGGATAGAGGATAGGATAGGATAGAGGATAGGATAGGATAGTGGATAGGATAGGATAGAGGATAGGATAGGATAGAGGATAGGATAGGATAGAGGATAGGATAGGATAGAGGATAGGATAGGATAGAGGATAGGATAGGATAGAGATAGGATAGGATAGGATAGAGAATAGGTTAGGATAGAGGATAGGATATCATAGAGGATAGGATAGGATAGAGAATAGGATATAGGATTGGATAGGATAGAGGATAGAATAGGATAGAGGATAGGATAGGATAGAGGATAGGATAGGATAGAGGATAGGATAGGATAGAGGATAGGATAGGATAGAGGATAGGATAGGATAGGATAGGATAGGATAGGATAGGATAGAGGATACGATACGATAGAGGATAGCATAGGATAGAGGATAGGATAGGATAGAGATAGGATAGGATAGAGGATAGGATAGGATAGAGGATAGGATAGGATAGAGGATAGGATAGGATAGGGATAGGATAGGATAGATAGGATAGGATAGGATAGAGATAGGATAGGATAGAGGATAGGATAGGATAGAGGATAGGGATAGGATAGGATAGAGGATAGGATAGGATAGAGGAGGATAGGATAGAGGATAGGATAGGATAGGATAGAGGATAGAGGATAGGATAGGATAGAGGATAGGATATAGGATAGGATAGGATAGAGGATAGGATAGGATGAGGATAGGATAGGATAGAGATAGGATAGGATAAGGATAGAGGATAGAGGATAGGATAGGATAGAGATAGGATAGGATAGGATAGGATAGGATAGAGGATAGGATAGGATAGAGGATAGGATAGGGATAGGATAGGATAGAGGATATGATAGGATAGAGGATAGGATAGGATAGAGGATAGGATAGAATAGAGGACAGGATAGGATAGGATAGAGGATAGGATAGGATAGAGGATAGGATAGGATAGAGGATAGGATAGGATAGAGGATAGGATAGGATAGAGGATAGGATAGGATAGAGGATAGGATAGGATAGAGGATAGGATAGGATAGAGGATAGGATAGGATAGAGGATAGGATAGGATAGAGGATAGGATAGGATAGAGATAGGTTAGGATAGAGGATAGGATATCATAGAGGATAGGTAGATAGAGAATAGGATATAGGATTGGATAGGATAGAGGATAGAATAGGATAGAGGATAGGATAGGATAGAGGATAGGATAGGATAGAGGATAGAATAGGATAGAGGATAGGATAGGATAGAGGATAGGATAGGATAGAGGATAGTATAGGATAGAGGATAGGATATCATAGAGGATAGGATAGGATAGAGAATAGGATATAGGATTGGATAGGATAGCGGATAGGATAGGATAGAGGATAGGATAGGATAAGGATAGGATACGATAGAGGATAGCATAGGATAGAGGATAGGATAGGATAGGATAGAGATAGGATAGGATAGAGGATAGGATAGAGGATAGAGGATAGGATAGGAGGGATAGGATAGGATAGAGGATATGATAGGATAGAGGATAGGATAGGATAGAGGATAGGATAGAATAGAGGACAGGATAGGATAGAGAATAGGATATAGGATTGGATAGGATAGAGGATAGAATAGGATAGAGGATAGGATAGGATAGCGGATAGGATATGTTAGAGGATAGGATAGGATAGAGGATAGGATAGGATAAACGATAGGATAGGATAGAGGATAGAGGATAGGATAGAGGATAGGATAGAGGATAGGATAGAGGATAGGATAGGATAGAGAATAGGTTAGGATAGAGGATAGGATATCATAGAGGATAGGATAGGATAGAGAATAGGATATAGGATTGGATAGGATAGAGGATAGGATATGATAGAGGATAGGATAGGATAGAGGATAGGATAGGATAGAGGATAGGATAGGATAGAGGATAGGATAGGATAGAGGATAGGATAGGATAGAGGATAGGATAGGATAGAGGATAGGATAGGATAGAGGATAGGATGGGATAGAGGATAGGATAGGATAGAGAATAGGATAGGATAGAGGATAGGATAGGATAGAG
>NW_027489714.1:0-28091 GCF_050948215.1 Halictus rubicundus | reverse complement strand
ACCAGAATATACGATAATATTACTAGAATATAGAAGAATATACGAGAATATACCTGAATATACTAGAATATAGCAGAATATACCAAAATATACTAGAATATACAAGAATATAGCAGGATAATCCAGAATACACCAGAATATACCAGAATATAGCATAATAATACTAGAATATAAAAGAATATACGAGAATATACCAGAATATACTAGAATATAGCAGAATATACTAGAATATACCAGAATATACCAGAATATTCCCGAATATACAAGAATATAGGAGAATATTCCAGAATATACCAGAATATACCATAATATTACCAGAATATAAAAGAATATACGACAATATACCTGAATATACCAGAATATACCACAATATACCAGAATATAGCAGGATATACAAGAATATAGCAGAATATACTAGAATATGCGACAATATACCAGAATATTCAAGAATATACCATTATATTACTAGAATATAGAAGAATATACGAGAATATACGTGAATATACTAGAATATAGCAGAATATACCAGAATATTACTAGAATATAGAAGAATATACGATAACATACCTGAATATACTAGAATATATAAGAATATACCACAATATATCAGAATATACGATAATATACAAGAATATACCAGAATATACTAGAATAAGCAGAATAATCCAGAATACACCAGAATATACCATAATAATAATAGAATATAAAAGAAAATACGAGAATATACCAGAATATACTAGAATATAGCAGAATATACTAGAATATACCAGAATATACCAGAATATACTAGAATATAGCAGAATATACGAGAATATGGCAGAATAATCAAGAATATACCAGAATACACCATAATAAACCAGAATATAACAGAATATACAAGAATATAGCCGAATATTCCAGAATATACCAGAATATACCATAATATTACTAGAATATACAAGAATATACCAGAATATACCAGTATATACAAGAATATAGCCGAATATTCCAGGATATCCCAGAATATACTAGAATATAACAGAATATACCAGAATATACTAGAATATAGCAGAATATACCAGAATATACCACAATATACCATAATATTACTAGAATATAGAAGAATATACGAGAATATACCTGAATATACCAGAATATACCATAATATTACTAGAATATATTAGAATATACGAGAATATGCCTGAGTGTACTCGAATATACTAGAATATAGCAGAATATACGAGAATATAGCAGAATAATCCAGAATACACCAGAATATACCAGAATATACAATAATAATACTAGAATATAAAAGAATATACGAGAATATACCAGAATATACTAGAATATAGCAGAATATACTAGAATATACCAGAATATACCAGAATATACCAGAATATACCCGAATATAGGAGAATATTCCAGTATATACCAGAATATACGATAATATTACTAGAATATAGAAGAATATACGAGAATATACCTGAATATACTAGAATATAGCAGAATATACCAAAATATACTAGAATATACGAGAATATAGCAGAATAATCCAGAATACACCAGAATATACCAGAATATACCATAATAATACTAGAATATAAAAGAATATACGAGAATATACCAGAATATACTAGAATATAGCAGAATATACTAGAATATACCAGAATATAGCAGAATATACCAGAATATTACTAGAATATAGGAGAATATACGATAACATACCTGAATATACTAGAATATATAAGAATATACCACAATATACCAGAATATACGATAATATACAAGAATATACCAGAATATACTAGAATATAGCAGAATATTCCAGAATACACCAGAATATACCATAATAATAATAGAATATAAAAGAAAGTACGAGAATATACCAGAATATACTAGAATATAGCAGAATATACTAGAATATACCAGAAGATACCAGAATATACCAGAATATACCCGAATATACAAGAATATAGCAGAATAATCCAGAATACACCAGAATATACCAGAATATACCATAATAATACTAGAATATAAAAGAATATACGAGAATATACCAGAATATACTAGAATATAGCAGAATATACTAGAATATACCAGAATATACCAGAATATTCCCGAATATACAAGAATATAGGAGAATATTCCAGAATATACAGAATATACCATAATATTACCAGAATATAAAAGAATATACGACAATATACCTGAATATACCAGAATATACCACAATATACCAGAATATAGCAGGATATACAAGAATATAGCAGAATATACTAGAATATGCGACAATATACCAGAATATTCAAGAATATACCATTATATTACTAGAATATAGAAGAATATACGAGAATATACGTGAATATACTAGAATATAGCAGAATATACCAGAATATTACTAGAATATAGGAGAATATACGATAACATACCTGAATATACTAGAATATATAAGAATATACCACAATATACCAGAATATACGATAATATACAAGAATATACCAGAATATACTAGAATATAGCAGAATAATCCAGAATACACCAGAATATACCATAATAATAATAGAATATAAAAGAAAATACGAGAATATACCAGAATATACTAGAATATAGCAGAATATACTAGAATATACCAGAATATACCAGAATATACCAGAATATACCAGAATATACTAGAACATAACAGAATATACCAGAATATACTAGAATATAGCAGAATATACCAGAATATGCCAAAATATAACATAATATTACTAGAATATAGAAGAATATACGAGAATATACAAGAATATACTAGAATATAGCAGAATATTCCAGAATATACCAGAATATACCATAATATTACTACAATATAGAAGAATATACGAGAATATACCTGAATAAACTAGAATATAGCAGAATATACCAGAATATACCAGAATATACCATAATATTACTAGAATATAGAAGAATATACGTGAATATACCTCAGTATACGAGAATATACCAGAATATACCAGAATATACCAGAATATACCAGAATATACTAGAATATAGCCGAATATTCCAGAATATACCAGAATATACCATAATATTACTAGAATATACCAGAATATACCAGAATATACCAGTATATACAAGAATGTAGCCGAATATTCCAGGATATCCCAGAATATACTAGAATATAACAGAATATACCAGAATATACTAGAATATAGCAGAATATACCAGAATATACCACAATATACCATAATATTACTAGAATATAGAAGAATATACGAGAATATACCTGAATATACCAGAATATACCATAATTTTACTAGAATATATTAGAATATACGAGAATATGCCTGAGTGTAATCGAATATACTAGAATATAGCAGAATATACGAGAATATAGCAGAATAATCCAGAATACACCAGAATATACCAGAATATACAATAATAATACTAGAATATAAAAGAATATACGAGAATATACCAGAATATACTAGAATATAGCAGAATATACTAGAATATACCAGAATATACCAGAATATACCAGAATATACCATAATTTTACTAGAATATATTAGAATATACGAGAATATGCCTGAGTGTACTCGAATATACTAGAATATAGCAGAATATACGAGAATATAGCAGAATAATCCAGAATACACCAGAATATACCAGAATATACAATAATAATACTAGAATATAGAAGAATATACGAGAATATACCTGAATATACTAGAATATAGCAGAATATACCAAAATATACTAGAATATACGAGAATATAGCAGAATAATCCAGAATACACCAGAATATACCAGAATATACCATAATAATACTAGAATATAAAAGAATATACGAGAATATACCAGAATATACTAGAATATAGCAGAATATACTAGAATATACCAGAATATAGCAGAATATACCAGAATATTACTAGAATATAGGAGAATATACGATAACATACCTGAATATACTAGAATATATAAGAATATACCACAATATACCAGAATATACGATAATATACAAGAATATACCAGAATATACTAGAATATAGCAGAATATTCCAGAATACACCAGAATATACCATAATAATAATAGAATATAAAAGAAAATACGAGAATATACCAGAATATACTAGAATATAGCAGAATATACTAGAATATACCAGAATATACCCGAATATACAAGAATATAGGAGAATATTCCAGAATATACCAGAATTTACTAGAATATAGCAGAATATACCAGAATATACCAGAATATACCAGAATATACCAGAATATACCAGAATATACACGAATATACAAGAATATAGGAGAATATTCCAGAATATACCAGAATATACCATAATATTACCAGAATACAGAAGAATATGCGAGAATATACCTGAATATACCAGAATATACCACAATACACCAGAATATACCAGAATATACAAGAATATAGCAGAATATACTAGAATATGCGACAAGATACCAGAATATTCCAGAATATACCATTATATTAATAGAATTTAGAAGAATATACGAGAATATGCCTGAGTGTACTCGAATATACTAGAATATAGCAGAATATACGAGAATATAGCAGAATAATCCAGAATACACCAGAATATACCAGAATATACAATAATAATACTAGAATATAAAAGAATATACGAGAATATACCAGAATATACTAGAATATAGCAGAATATACTAGAATATACCAGAATATAGCAGAATATACCAGAATATTACTAGAATATAGGAGAATATACGATAACATACCTGAATATACTAGAATATATAAGAATATACCACAATATACCAGAATATACGATAATATACAAGAATATACCAGAATATACTAGAATATAGCAGAATATTCCAGAATACACCAGAATATACCATAATAATAATAGAATATAAAAGAAAATACGAGAATATACCAGAATATACTAGAATATAGCAGAATATACTAGAATATACCAGAATATACCAGAATATACCAGAATATACCCGAATATACAAGAATATAGGAGAATATTCCAGAATATACCAGAATTTACTAGAATATAGCAGAATATACCAGAATATACCAGAATATACCAGAATATACCAGAATATACCAGAATATACCAGAATATACACGAATATACAAGAATATAGGAGAATATTCCAGAATATACCAGAATATACCATAATATTACCAGAATATAGAAGAATATGCGAGAATATACCTGAATATACCAGAATATACCACAATACACCAGAATATACCAGAATATACAAGAATATAGCAGAATATACTAGAATATGCGACAAGATACCAGAATATTCCAGAATATACCATTATATTAATAGAATTTAGAAGAATATACGAGAATATACCTGAATGTACTAGTTAGTAATAAGATCTTATATATATATGTCGGGGCGTGATGGCAGAGATGCACCCCGTCGGCAACAACGCGTAACGCCTATAGGACTTAGTTTAATTGTAAAATAACGATTTACCGTACCCTGATAATTGCCCTGCGAAGGGGCAATAAAACAGTCCCTGCGTACCTGCGGGGCAAAGGGAGATGCGAGACAGGGTACCTGGAATGATGGCCTGGGACTCTGTTGAACGTGACCACGGGCGACAGAATAGTTTCCGGGACGGTAGAGAGAAGACTAGCTTTGAGGAAAGCGACTTCTCGAGAGTAAAAGAACAAAAAGACGTACGCGAACATTCTGTGCGGCCCGTGTGCTCGTTGACGTGTCTCTCGTTGCGCTACGCGATCCGGCATCGCGTGTACGTGTAGAGTCCATACGACGTTCGCGTAAGCGCGAAAGGAGCGAAACGATGGAGAACGACGACGGACAATCTCCGACGGGACCGAGGACGGAAGAGTCCGCCCAGCCTCCGACATCAGAAGTGGGATTCTCGCGGGAAAACTCAGCTCCGCGAGTCTCCTCGCCCGAGAACGATGGAACAAATTGGAAGCTAATGTTCGAGATGCTATTAGGACGGATGCAAGGTCCAATAGTGAATCAACCAACACACGCCACCACCCGGATATTCCTGCCAGAGTTCGACCCGGATAAGGAGGACTACAGTGCGAAAGCGTGGTGTAGAACGGTGGATGTGTGTCTCGCAGAGCGACCGATACAGGGCAGCGAATTGGTCATGGCTCTAAGCAGGGCATTGAAAGGTGGCGCGTCCGCGTGGATGTCGCAAGTGAATTACGCTGGCATGAACTGGAGTGAGTTCAGAAAAATGTTTCTAGCCCAATATGATACGTTCGAAACCCCTGTGGGTGCAATGATGAGGATCAACGGGGGAAAACCAAGAGAAGGCGAGTCTATGCCTTCATACTCAAACCGTGTGCTGGCCTCATTTACTAATTTATACGCATCGATGTCGACGGAACAAATCGCTATAGCATCAACATTGGCACATTGCGTGCAGATAGATCCTCGACTGCAGCGCGTTGCGTTCACAACAAATATCGATACGCGGGCTTCATTACAAAAGGAGCTGATGGCCTTCGGGTTCCGTAAACGGCCAGTTACCACCGATGGAAGGGAACCGAAGTCAACGGACAGCAAGAAGCCGAAAAGTGTTGTTACGTGTTTTACATGCGGCAAGGAAGGACATAAAGCCACGGACTGTCATCGACGCCAAGGAGCTACCAGGTTGCCGGGACCCAAGCCTGGCACGAGCGGAAGCAACCGGGGACCACCGAAAAAGCCGGTTACCTGCTTCAAGTGCGGAGAGGACGGCCATATTGCTCCACAGTGCAAGAAGGAGGATGGAAGACCACATCCGAGGATACCCATGGAACGGCAGATCAACTTGTGCAGTATCGCCCCCGTAACAGCGGAACTAGCGGAATCGGGTGAGGTCTACGAATTTTGTTTTGATACGGGTGCGGAATGCTCTCTGATAAAAGAGTCGGTGGGAAATAAATTTTCCGGTAAGCGATCTAGAAATCTGACAAGGTTAATTGGTCTTGGCAACGCTAACGTGATGAGTAACTTACAGATCCTGTCCCGAGTGGTAATACACGGAAACGGGTTAATTTGGCCGAGATATCGGAGAACTGGTTACAAACTGAGCAACTACGAGATGATGAACTGAACAAGATCATTTCCCAATTGGAAAACAATGAAATGGATCCTGATACCGCCAAAACATATTCGTTGAAATCAGGAGTTTTGCATAGAAAAATACAACGTAAAAATCGCAGTCAACAATTACCCATAGTCCCCGTACATTTTCGATGGTCCGTAATTAATAATGTTCACGAGTCTATTATGCATCTTGGTTGGAACAAAACCTTAGAGAAGGCCTATCAACATTACTGGTTTCCTAACATGTCGAAGTACATTCGTAAATTTGTCGAAAATTGTATCACGTGCAAATTATCAAAGTCTCACTCAGGTAAAGCGTAAGCCGAGCTGCATCCTATCCCAAAGGTAAGCGTACCGTGGCATACGATTCATGTTGACGCTACGGGAAAACTTAGCGGCAAAAATAACATAAAAGAATACGTGTTTGTGTTCGTCGACGCGTTCACCAAATTTGTAATTTTACGACATTCCATAAACATAGACGCGGCCAGTGCCATCACAGCACTGAATTACTGCGTGAATTTATTTGGGGCCCCCTCCAGAATTATTGCCGATCAGGGTAGATGTTTCGCAAACAGCAATTTTCGTGAATTCTGCAAGACCCATAATATTGACCTGCATCTAATCGCTACAGGTACGTGTCGTGCCAATGGTCAGGTAGAAAGAACAATGAGTACGCTTAGAAATATGCTTACCGCGGTAGAACTAAATAATAGCAAGTCCTGGCAAGAGTCCCTTGAAAATGTCCAACTAGCGTTAAATTGTACAGCGAATCGTACCACTAAGCATAGCCCTTTGGAATTGCTGATAGGCAAAGTTGCCAGACCAATATCATTGTCAGTTGCTAATGATAACGGCGAAGAACTCGACCTTTCGGACATCAGAGAACAAGCGACCCAAGCGATCGACCAAAACGCCGCGTACGACAAAACACGATTCGATAGTAACAAAGCAAAAATTGTTAGATTTTCGGTCGGAAATTACGTTCTTATAGAAAATCACGAACGAAATCAAACGAAATTAGATGCTAAATTTCGCGGTCCGTATAAGATAATAGAAGTTTTGCCCAACGACAGATACCGTTTGAAGCCTGTAAGTGGCAATAGAGTACTTAAATATGCTCACGAGCGACTGAGATTGATGCCTGATAGTTCTGTTCCCATAGAGTTTGATATCCGTAGTAATTGGAGCGACACCGAATTAACAGAATGTGCCAGTGTCGGGGATGACAACAGTGAGGAAAGAAACACGTGAAAATCCATGCGTCGTGCTTATTAGTCGTAAGCCATTATTCCCAAACCCAGTTTAGCTGGTAAAGGAGGCGGGGCGATGTAACGGCAGACGATGGATGTATTGGGTCGTGTTGATGACTGCGAAATGTGTGACCACGTGATTGGTCAGGAGTCGTATGAGTCGACTGAAAAAGGTGTGACCACGTGGTTGGTCGGGTGCCACATGGGTGGCTTTGTTCTGCTGTGTCCAGTAGTGGACTAAAAGTTCATGTTGTTGTCTTGAGCTCACGGTGTGTCAGAACCGCTTGGCCGAACTGTTTATTCCGTGGCACCGAATTATCTGAATATGTTTTTATCCAGAATTGGTTAAGATTGCCCGCATGACATCGAACGCGTGTATAGTGCTTCGACATAGAGTACATGGCAAACATGGCATTCAGAGCTCAATCGATATTTTGTCAGAATGGACGAACGGGAAACATAGATGGTATTTCTTTTCCAGACGATGTATAAAGTCGTTGCAATTCCACACGAGGACGTGTGACAGTCAGGAGGGCCGTGTCGGGGCGTGATGGCAGCGATGCACCCCGTCGGCAACAACGCGTAACGCCTATAGGACTTAGTTTAATTGTAAAATAACGATTTACCGTACCCTGATAATTGCCCTGCGAAGGGGCAATAAAACAGTCCCTGCGTACCTGCGCTACCCCTCTTCGCGCGCGGGGCAAAGGGAGATGCGAGACAGGGTACCTGGAATGATGGGCTGGGACCCTGTTGAACGTGACCACGGGCGACAGAATAGTTTCCGGGACGGTAGAGCGAAGACTAGCTTTGAGGAAAGCGACTTCTCGAGAGTAAAAGAACAGAAAGACGTACGCGAACATTCTGTGCGGCCCGTGTGCTCGTTGACGTGTCTCTCGTTGCGCTACGCGATCCGGCATCGCGTGTACGTGTAGAGTCCATACGACGTTCGCGTAAGCGCGAAAGGAGCGAAACGATGGAGAACGACGACGGTCAATCTCCGACGGGTCCGAGGACGGAAGAGTCCGCCCAGCCTCCGACATATATATATAGAAAAGGCAATCGAAGAGGAAGAAAAGAAAAGGCAATGAAATGTCGAACGAATATTATAATATATATATATATATATATATATATTATAATATTCCTTCGACATTTCATTGCCTTTTCTTTTCTTCCTCTTCGATATTATTTCGGAAATACAGTGCGGTTTGACCTCGGTGCTGACGCACCCTGAAGTGTTATTTTTGGTGCAACCCTTCGTTTACCATCCCTTCGCGGACGAATAAATAATTTAATTGAAAGTGCTTGCTATCGCCCTTTCCGGCCCTCGTTCTAAGGGCGAGGACGGTAACCCTGGTGTTCCGATCCGCGCCGACGAGTGACGAAAGTGCGAGCCCCAAGCATCGGCGTATCGCCAGAATTAGTGGAGCGCACTCGGTACAGTTTTCCCGACCCTCGTTCGAAGGGCGAGGACGATTACCTCGTGTGTCGATCCGCGCCGACGAGTGACGGAATACTTGCCCCAGTGACACATTTTCTCGCGATATTTCGTACTTTCTCCTAGTGTTTCCCTTATTAAATTCCTCGATTCACCCCTTTTCCGAAACAACCCCTATCTCTCCCTCTCTCTCTCTCTCTCTCTTTTCTCTCCCGCACTCCATGCGACGCACCCGCCGAGCCGGGAAGAAATTCCTGCGTGCAAAGCGAGCACGCCTCGCGCACCAGCACCCCTACGATCCATCCGGGCGCATTCCGCCCCGGTTCAGGTGGCCACCCTCGCGAGCCACCCCCGCGAAGTTTCCGCGTTGACCGCTCCGCGCTGCCGCGTCGTGTCGGTCCAGCGACTTCCTCCCTGATTCCGGATCACCCTGCGGCCGGCCCAGCAGCCTCCACCGCCGTGGAAACTCGACAGGGTGGAGTTCACCCCCTCATTGCCGCACCTGGAAGACATCTCCATTGACGACCCCCGCTACGACCGATACGTACTCCTCCGCCGCCGCATCCTGTACCGCCACTTTTAGGCGCCTCTACTCCCCCTCGTAAGCAAGGGAGGTAAGTAGAAGTATAACCCCTTTCCGTTTCCCCTCCGCTTTCGCGCGCGTCGACCCTCGAATCGGGATATCGCCGGATACGGGCCGAGATTAGACGCGGACGTACGTGCCGCGTGGATCAAAGATCGTTCGTTCACACACAGTCACTGACAAGGGGTGAGGAGGTCGGTTCAACCCCCTCTCTCATTTTCCCGTCGGAAAACACCCCCTCTGGGACGTGACACACTTGCACTCGCGGTTTACACGGTTTCGCGAACGGCTCAGAAACGCGGAATCACGATTTTGACAGGTATCGCGAACTTATGTCTAACGCTCACCGCTCTGCTTCCTCAGTAAAAGAAATTCAGCTGCAGTCTCCGCAGTTGACAGTAGCGGAAATATCGAGGGTCGTCGATACAGATGTCATCGACGTTCGGCAACGAGGGGACGAAAGAAACGGGATCGAGTCTCCACTGAATGTCGTCTGGCCTCTCGATACGATATAGGAGTCGGTCGGCAGCTGGCAGGAACTGATCCTGGGTGATCCTGCAGCGAGGCTCGACAGGCCTCTGTGGGATGACGCCGAACTGGAAGGACCGGCTGGCTGTCTCGAACACTCGTTCGAGGTGGGCGTTGACTTCCTCTCGATCAGCTGGGTTTAACTCACGGAAATCACCCGCGTGGTCGGTGATCTCTTCCGTACGCGGATCGATTCTGGGTGTGGCATTAACGGTACCACACGTGCACTCGAATGTGCCTAATAACAACTGCCGTGTTGCAGCTGTTTGACGCGCGGCCCAGGCTAGTTTAGCTAGCTGGTGTTTGCGGCCTGCCCGACGTGTCCGACGCATGTATGGAGCGTGGGAGGATGACGGGAGGAACACTGGTTCACTTCACAAAACAATTCTAACTGTTGCAATAATGTATGGTTTCTGCTCGTAGGCTGTTTCTATCGTCTGTCGGTGCGGATCCAGTCCTCACTTCTACACAGATGTCAAGAAGGCGTACGAGGACACGTTATCTAACTCTCCGGTTAACTTGCAAATCGTTTCAATCGTTTGCCGGTGCGGATCCAGTCCTCACTTCAACACAAATGTCATGAAGGAATTGCAAGAACACTACCTAAGCCGTTCGCTTGCAAATGCTAATGTCCGTGGGTGCGGAGCTAGTCCTCACTCGTCACAGAAGCCAATAATAAGTGCAAGGACACTGTCACTATATTTAACTGTCACCAGGGATGGAGGTAAGTATAATATGACACACTGAATTTAATAGGATAAAATAATAAGTAGTATATTTGAAATAATAGTAATGATTACAATTAACACTAATAACTAACTTGAATACTCGTAGGAATAATATAAAAGGCCTGAAGTGGATTCAGGATGAATTAATATAAAGGCCTGAAGCGGATCAGGATGAATGAGCTAGTCAGTGAAGATGAATAAGACTGAGACGATTATTAAAGACTGAGACGATTTGGAATAAGGCTTGCACTGACTGCTCCGCGGACACGACCGTTCTGTTCGGGCTCTAGATTCAGACTGAGAGAAGCCGGTGCTCGCTGCACTGGCTCGGCTTTTATACTTTATCTTTTCAGCGGGTGCGAGAGAGAGGTCCGACTGCTGCGTCAGCAGTCTCTTTGTTCTCGAGGCTCGGGGGCCTTATCTCTACTGCCGCACGTGCGTTATCGCTGACGTTGCTGTCGCCAAGCGATAACCATTGGCGTACATTTGATTTATTCAACGCGACCATTGGAGTACGTATTAACTTATTTGTTCTTAATAACTACTTGACAATATTATTCTTAATATTAATATGTTCGATGTGTGTCAGTGTACTTATGATATATATGTTTGCGTTACAGTGTTTCGAGTACTTATTAACTACGCTTTTGATAATTATTATGGAACGTTATTATAAATTGTTTATAACATTCTACGCCGAGTGTTAACGGTATTTGAACGCGTATGCTGTATGGTACGGTCTATCCTTATTCGGTTAATTCGATATATAACATTTATCAATTGTTATTTAATTATTAACTTATTTCTAGATCAAACGTTGACTATCGAAGGTGTACGTTATATGGTACGGTCTGTATTCTTATTGATTATCTTGATATATAATATTTATTAAATTGTTATTAATTTATTAACTTATTTCTAGATCAAACGTTGACGCGGAGCGGCGAACGTCACATGGTATTCTTTCTCGAGGAGTATACGATTCTTTTCTACCGCGGCGGCTTCCCTGCGGAGACGGCTTTCCTTATTTTCGAGCTGAATTTGTAACGCGGAGAGTTCGTCCTGATTTAAGGCACGGGAGCGCGTATTGTCGGCCGGTGTAGCCATCGCGAATGGTTAGCTATCCCACCGCTGCCACCAAATTTGTTACGTCCTGCGGGTCCTTTTCGCGTTTTTAAAAACTGACGCGAACTCTACCGTGGATCAAGACGTTATTTCCTAACCTTTTGGTCCAACCGGCGCGTATGTCCGCGTTCTGGCTCGGGATTTCGCGATGTTTTATTAACTTGGGCACTTACCTTCGCTGCCTCGTTGCCTTGTTGTTGTTGACGCTGGCTCTCGCGTATAGTTGCCTCCTCGGGTCGTGGACGGGAATGCGAGCGATGTCGTGTACGATCGGCGGAAGGATCAGCGGAATAAGTTTATACGGCTGCTCTGCTACAGGCACTGCCATCCAGGTGTGGTCCACTGCTTCCTCTCGTTGTGGCTGCTGAGGCTTCGGTGGTGACCCGGACACGATCGTCACTTTCGCGGAGAACGCGGTTTCGCGGATGACGCGAGGAATTGAACACACGCCGAGATACGGACTAAATCTGTATGAGGTCACGTCTGTTTGATATTCGTACGCCAAACGCTTCAACTGGTATTTTCGTCCGGCACGACGCGGCATGAAGGCTATTGTAGATCAATAACGAGATAACGATTCAATTTATTATCATTCGAGAAATCTCTCGTCGGCGTGCCGAGACTGCCTGGTGGGCTCAGACACACGCCAAGGAAAGATTCGGATCTATCTCGCGGAAACCCCGTGCTTGCGCCGAGACTGCCTGGTGGGCTCAGACACGCAAGTAGGGAGTTTATAATGATATTAACAATTTCGTCGCGAGACACTTCACTGCACGTAGCACCGGAACGATAATAAACAACACTGAGTTTAATGGTGACAATGATTTAATATTTCAAAGAAAATTACAAAATACAAATAAACTAAGACTACGCGTAAGACTGAATATATATATAATACGATATAGAATAAGATGTAGGAATAGTAATACTAAGAGATCGCTCGATATAGAAAGGTTCGGAATAGTAGAGTGTTAGCGCGACTGAGGCGAGAACGAGAGTGAATCTCTCCGGTGCTGCACGGACCTCCTTCGCTCAGCGCCCGAGTGGAGGGGCGGACGGCGCTGCCAGCGCGATGGTGGGGCGCGTGGCGTGATGGTGGGGCGCGTGACGTTGCCTGGCGCGGCAGTGGGGCTCGCTAGCACGCGATGACGTACTGCCGGGCGCTTCCTCGCGTCGTGAGGCGAAATAACGGACTTAGAATTATTATGCTTACAGAGTATATACATATATAATGATATTATAATATTAAAATGAATAGTAAAAATGTAGTAATATAAAATATAGATTATAAAATAGATAATGATATGAATTGTGGGTTATTATGTATGTATGTATTGAATCTTATTACTAACTTAGTCTATGCTTAATCTAATGATGACGGATGACGTCATCGTCAACACGTCGGTGCCCGACGTGACAAAATTAAGCGTTTCGCGTAGAAAATCGCTGATTCTACGATAAACTAGTCGAAATCGTGTTTTCTGCTACAATTCGGTGATTTTCGATCATTTTCGTTCGTTTTCATGCAAATTAAACGTTTCAGCGTGCGAATACGCGAATCTGGTCTGAAACGGTGGTTTCACGTAGAGAATCGCTGATTCTACGATAAACTGGTCGAAATCGTGTTTTCTGTTACAATTCGGTGATTTTCGATCATTTTCGTTCGTTTTCATGCAAATTAAGCGCTTCGCGGGGAGAATCGCTGATTCTGCGATAAACTAGTCGAAAACGTGTTTTCTGCTACAATTCGGTGATTTTCGATCATTTTAGTTCGTTTTCATGCAAATTAAGCGTTTCACGGAGAGAATCGCTGATTCTGCGATAAACTAGTCGAAATCGTGTTTTCTGTTACAATTCGGTGATTTTCGATCATTTTAGTTCGTTTTCATGCAAATTAAGCGTTTCGCGTAGAGAATCGCTGAATCTGCGATAAACTAGTCGAAATCGTGTTTTCTGCTACAATTCGGTGATTTTCGATCATTTTAGTTCGTTTTCATGCAAATTAAGCGTTTCGCGTAGAGAATCGCTGATTCTGCGATAAACTGGTCGAAATCGTGTTTTCTGTTACAATTCGGTGATTTTCGATCATTTTCGTTCGTTTTCGTGCAAATTAAGCGTTTCGCGTAGAAAATCGCTGATTCTGCGATAAACTAGTCGAAATCGTGTTTTCTGCTACAATTCGGTAATTTTCGATAATTTTCGTTCGTTCTCATGCAAATTAAGCGTTTCGCGTAGAGAATCGCTGAATCTGCGATAAACTAGTCGAAATCGTGTTTTCTGCTACAATTCGGTAATTTTCGATAATTTTCGTTCGTTCTCATGCAAATTAAACGTTTCGCGTAGAGAATCGCTGAATCTGCGATAAACTGGTCGAAATCGTGTTTTCTGTTACAATTCGGTGATTTTCGATCATTTTCGTTCGTTTTCATGCAAATTAAGCGTTTCGCGGAGAGAATCGCTGATTCTGCGATAAACTAGTCGAAATCGTGTTTTCTGCTACAATTCGGTGATTTTCGATCATTTTCGTTCGTTTTCATGCAAATTAAACGTTTCAGCGTGCGAATACGCGAATCTGGTCTGAAACGGTGGTTTCACGTAGAGAATCGCTGATTCTACGATAAACTGGTCGAAATCGTGTTTTCTGTTACAATTCGGTGATTTTCGATCATTTTAGTTCGTTTTCATGCAAATTAAGCGCTTCGCGGAGAGAATCGCTGATTCTGCGATAAACTAGTCGAAAACGTGTTTTCTGCTACAATTCGGTGATTTTCGATCATTTTAGTTCGTTTTCATGCAAATTAAGCGTTTCACGGAGAGAATCGCTGATTCTGCGATAAACTAGTCGAAATCGTGTTTTCTGTTACAATTCGGTGATTTTCGATCATTTTAGTTCGTTTTCATGCAAATTAAGCGTTTCGCGTAGAGAATCGCTGAATCTGCGATAAACTAGTCGAAATCGTGTTTTCTGCTACAATTCGGTGATTTTCGATCATTTTAGTTCGTTTTCATGCAAATTAAGCGTTTCGCGTAGAGAATCGCTGATTCTGCGATAAACTGGTCGAAATCGTGTTTTCTGTTACAATTCGGTGATTTTCGATCATTTTCGTTCGTTTTCGTGCAAATTAAGCGTTTCGCGTAGAAAATCGCTGATTCTGCGATAAACTAGTCGAAATCGTGTTTTCTGCTACAATTCGGTAATTTTCGATAATTTTCGTTCGTTCTCATGCAAATTAAGCGTTTCGCGTAGAGAATCGCTGAATCTGCGATAAACTAGTCGAAATCGTGTTTTCTGCTACAATTCGGTAATTTTCGATAATTTTCGTTCGTTCTCATGCAAATTAAACGTTTCGCGTAGAGAATCGCTGAATCTGCGATAAACTGGTCGAAATCGTGTTTTCTGTTACAATTCGGTGATTTTCGATCATTTTCGTTCGTTTTCATGCAAATTAAGCGTTTCGCGGAGAGAATCGCTGATTCTGCGATAAACTAGTCGAAATCGTGTTTTCTGCTACAATTCGGTGATTTTCGATGATTTTCGTTCGTTTTCATGCAAATTAAACGTTTCAGCGTGCGAATACGCGAATCTGGTCTGAAACGGTGGTTTCACGTAGAGAATCGCTGATTCTACGATAAACTGGTCGAAATCGTGTTTTCTGTTACAATTCGGTGATTTTCGATCATTTTAGTTCGTTTTCATGCAAATTAAGCGTTTCGCTTAGAGAATCGCTGAATCTGCGATAAACTAGTCGAAATCGTGTTTTCTACTACAATTCGGTGATTTTCGATCATTTTCGTTCGTCTTCATGCAAATTAAGCGTTTCGCGTAGAGAATCGCTGATTCTGCGATAAACTGGTCGAAATCGTGTTTTCTGTTACAATTCGGTGATTTTCGATCATTTTCGTTCGTTTTCGTGCAAATTAAGCGTTTCGCGTAGAGAATCGCTGATTCTGCGATAAACTAGTCGAAATCGTCTTTTCTGCCACAATTCGGTGATTTTCGATCATTTTCTTTTGTTTTCATGCAAATTAAGCGTTTCAGCGTACGAATACGCGATTCTGGTCAGAAACGGCGGATTCGCGTAGAGAATCGGTGATTCTGCGATAAACTGGTCGAAAACGTGTTTTCTATGACAATTCGGTGATTTTCGATCATTTTCTTTCGTTTTCATGCAAATTAAGCGTTTCGCGTAGAGAATCGCTGAATCTGCGATAAACTAGTCGAAATCGTGTTTTCTGCTACAATTCGGTGATTTTCGATCATTTTCGTTCGTCTTCATGCAAATTAAGCGTTTCGCGTAGAGAATCGCTGATTCTGCGATAAACTGGTCGAAATCGTGTTTTCTGTTACAATTCGGTGATTTTCGATCATTTTAGTTCGTTTTCGTGCAAATTAAGCGCTTCGCGGAGAGAATCGCTGAATCTGCGATAAACTAGTCGAAATCGTGTTTTCTGCTACAATTCGGTGATTTTCGATCATTTTAGTTCGTTTTCATGCAAATTAAGCGTTTCGCGTAGAGAATCGCTGATTCTGCGATAAACTGGTCGAAATCGTGTTTTCTGTTACAATTCGGTGATTTTCGATCATTTTCGTTCGTTTTCGTGCAAATTAAGCGTTTCGCGTAGAAAATCGCTGATTCTGCGATAAACTAGTCGAAATCGTGTTTTCTGCTACAATTCGGTAATTTTCGATAATTTTCGTTCGTTCTCATGCAAATTAAGCGTTTCGCGTAGAGAATCGCTGAATCTGCGATAAACTAGTCGAAATCGTGTTTTCTGCTACAATTCGGTAATTTTCGATAATTTTCGTTCGTTCTCATGCAAATTAAGCGTTTCGCGTAGAGAATCGCTGAATCTGCGATAAACTAGTCGAAATCGTGTTTTCTGCTACAATTCGGTAATTTTCGATAATTTTCGTTCGTTCTCATGCAAATTAAACGTTTCGCGTAGAGAATCGCTGAATCTGCGATAAACTGGTCGAAATCGTGTTTTCTGTTACAATTCGGTGATTTTCGATCATTTTCGGTCGTTTTCATGCAAATTAAGCGTTTCGCGGAGAGAATCGCTGATTCTGCGATAAACTAGTCGAAATCGTGTTTTCTGCTACAATTCGGTGATTTTCGATCATTTTCGTTCGTTTTCATGCAAATTAAACGTTTCAGCGTGCGAATACGCGAATCTGGTCTGAAACGGTGGTTTCACGTAGAGAATCGCTGATTCTACGATAAACTGGTCGAAATCGTGTTTTCTGTTACAATTCGGTGATTTTCGATCATTTTCGTTCGTTTTCATGCAAATTAAGCGCTTCGCGTAGAGAATCGCTGATTCTGCGATAAACTGGTCGAAATCGTGTTTTCTGCTACAATTCGGTGATTTTCGATCATTTTAGTTCGTTTTCATGCAAATTAAGCGTTTCGCTTAGAGAATCGCTGAATCTGCGATAAACTAGTCGAAATCGTGTTTTCTGCTACAATTCGGTGATTTTCGATCATTTTCGTTCGTCTTCATGCAAATTAAGCGTTTCGCGTAGAGAATCGCTGATTCTGCGATAAACTGGTCGAAATCGTGTTTTCTGCTACAATTCGGTGATTTTCGATCATTTTCGTTCGTTTTCATGCAAATTAAACGTTTCAGCGTGCGAATACGCGAATCTGGTCTGAAACGGTGGTTTCACGTAGAGAATCGCTGATTCTACGATAAACTGGTCGAAATCGTGTTTTCTGTTACAATTCGGTGATTTTCGATCATTTTCGTTCGTTTTCATGCAAATTAAGCGCTTCGCGTAGAGAATCGCTGATTCTGCGATAAACTGGTCGAAATCGTGTTTTCTGCTACAATTCGGTGATTTTCGATCATTTTCGTTCGTTTTCGTGCAAATTAAGCGTTTCGAGTAGAGAATCGCTGATTCTGCGATAAACTAGTCGAAATCGTGTTTTCTGTTACAATTCGGTGATTTTCGATCATTTTCTTTCGTTTTCATGCAAATTAAGCGTTTCGAGTAGAGAATCGGTGATTCTGCGATAAACTGGTCGAAATCGTCTTTTCTGCCACAATTCGGCGATTTTCGATCATTTTCTTTTGTTTTCATGCAAATTAAGCGTTTCAGCGTACGAATACGCGATTCTGGTCAGAAACGGCGGATTCGCGTAGAGAATCGGTGATTCTGCGATAAACTAGTCGAAATCGTGTTTTCTGCCACAATTCTGTGATTTTCGATCATTTTCGTTCGTTTTCATGCAAATTAAGCGTTTCGCGTAGAGAATCGCTGATTCTGCGATAAACTAGTCGAAATCGTCTTTTCTGCCACAATTCGGTGATTTTCGATCATTTTCTTTTGTTTTCATGCAAATTAAGCGTTTCAGCGTACGAATACGCGATTCTGGTCAGAAACGGCGGATTCGCGTAGAGAATCGGTGATTCTGCGATAAACTGGTCGAAAACGTGTTTTCTATGACAATTCGGTGATTTTCGATCATTTTCTTTCGTTTTCATGCAAATTAAGCGTTTCGCGTAGAGAATCGCTGAATCTGCGATAAACTAGTCGAAATCGTGTTTTCTGCTACAATTCGGTGATTTTCGATCATTTTCGTTCGTCTTCATGCAAATTAAGCGTTTCGCGTAGAGAATCGCTGATTCTGCGATAAACTGGTCGAAATCGTGTTTTCTGTTACAATTCGGTGATTTTCGATCATTTTCGTTCGTTTTCGTGCAAATTAAGCGTTTCGCGTAGAAAATCGCTGATTCTGCGATAAACTGGTCGAAATCGTCTTTTCTGCCACAATTCGGCGATTTTCGATCATTTTCTTTTGTTTTCATGCAAATTAAGCGTTTCAGCGTACGAATACGCGATTCTGGTCAGAAACGGCGGATTCGCGTAGAGAATCGGTGATTCTGCGATAAACTAGTCGAAATCGTGTTTTCTGCCACAATTCGGTGATTTTCGATCATTTTCGTTCGTTTTCATGCAAATTAAGCGTTTCGCGTAGAGAATCGCTGATTCTGCGATAAACTGGTCGAAATCGTGTTTTCTGTTACAATTCGGTGATTTTCGATCATTTTCGTTCGTTTTCGTGCAAATTAAGCGTTTCGCGTAGAAAATCGCTGATTCTGCGATAAACTAGTCGAAATCGTGTTTTCTGCTACAATTCGGTAATTTTCGATAATTTTCGTTCGTTCTCATGCAAATTAAGCGTTTCGCGTAGAGAATCGCTGAATCTGCGATAAACTAGTCGAAATCGTGTTTTCTGCTACAATTCGGTAATTTTCGATAATTTTCGTTCGTTCTCATGCAAATTAAACGTTTCGCGTAGAGAATCGCTGAATCTGCGATAAACTGGTCGAAATCGTGTTTTCTGTTACAATTCGGTGATTTTCGATCATTTTCGTTCGTTTTCATGCAAATTAAGCGTTTCGCGGAGAGAATCGCTGATTCTGCGATAAACTAGTCGAAATCGTGTTTTCTGCTACAATTCGGTGATTTTCGATCATTTTCGTTCGTTTTCATGCAAATTAAACGTTTCAGCGTGCGAATACGCGAATCTGGTCTGAAACGGTGGTTTCACGTAGAGAATCGCTGATTCTACGATAAACTGGTCGAAATCGTGTTTTCTGCCACAATTCGGTGATTTTCGATCATTTTCGTTCGTTTTCATGCAAATTAAGCGTTTCGCGTAGAGAATCGCTGATTCTGCGATAAACTGGTCGAAATCGTGTTTTCTGTTACAATTCGGTGATTTTCGATCATTTTCGTTCGTTTTCGTGCAAATTAAGCGTTTCGCGTAGAAAATCGCTGATTCTGCGATAAACTAGTCGAAATCGTGTTTTCTGCTACAATTCGGTAATTTTCGATAATTTTCGTTCGTTCTCATGCAAATTAAGCGTTTCGCGTAGAGAATCGCTGAATCTGCGATAAACTAGTCGAAATCGTGTTTTCTGCTACAATTCGGTAATTTTCGATAATTTTCGTTCGTTCTCATGCAAATTAAACGTTTCGCGTAGAGAATCGCTGAATCTGCGATAAACTGGTCGAAATCGTGTTTTCTGTTACAATTCGGTGATTTTCGATCATTTTCGTTCGTTTTCATGCAAATTAAGCGTTTCGCGGAGAGAATCGCTGATTCTGCGATAAACTAGTCGAAATCGTGTTTTCTGCTACAATTCGGTGATTTTCGATCATTTTCGTTCGTTTTCATGCAAATTAAACGTTTCAGCGTGCGAATACGCGAATCTGGTCTGAAACGGTGGTTTCACGTAGAGAATCGCTGATTCTACGATAAACTGGTCGAAATCGTGTTTTCTGTTACAATTCGGTGATTTTCGATCATTTTCGTTCGTTTTCATGCAAATTAACCCCCCAGGGGGCCTACCTTCGGGTAGGTACGGGTCTGACGACCCCGGGGCCCCGAGTCCGTAATCCTGTAGTGTGAAGAACCGTGCTCAGAGGATGTGTGGCCCTACGAAGTGGGTCGTGAACGGTGACCTCCAGATAACTGGCGCCCTCTGGTTGAATTTTAGCCTTATCGCTGCAAGCCGGCTCTCCAGCGATGGACATACTATCCGAGCATTCTCGTGGGATTAATATGAATACTAACTACTCAAAAAAAAACTATCGAAAAGGAAACTCTCAACCATTGTTTAGAATAGAGGATACACAAAATGCTTTGGCAAGGTCGTCAAACTCTCTTGGTGGTATAGCTACAGGAAGTAAAAGGATGAAGATTGATTACGAGAAAGTACAGCTCCCAAAGGCTGCAAATAGAAACGTCTTCCACCGATTCCTAGTAATCACCGCGGGAGATGGCGATTTCGCAACGATGAGCCCCTTTGTAATCATGAAGGAGATAAAAAAATTAGTTGGATATGCTAAGAATGTAAAAAAGGTGAGGGATGGATTACTCGTTGAAGTTGAAAACGAAGCACAATCTCATAAACTCCTGAGGATTAGTAATTTTGGTAACCTTGCTGTTACAGTTGGTCCACATCGGACTTTAAATTATTGTAAAGGTGTCGTTACCTGTAGAGACTTGATGAACTGTACAACTGATGAAATACTAGAAAATCTTAAAGAAGAAGGAGTCATTGATGTAAAACGCATAACTATGAAACGAAATGGTGAAATATTGAATACAGCATCTCTTATTCTTACTTTCGACTCTCCCTCGCTACCTGAATCTATAAAAGTCGCGATGTATAGCCTACGTGTACGGCGTTATGTTCCCGCCCCAAGCAGATGCTTCCGATGTCAAAGGTTCGGTCATTTTGCTTCTTCTTGCAAAGGGGAACAAATTTGTGTATGTGGTAAGACCCCTCACGAGGGACAACAGTGCGTATTTCCTTTTAACTGTGTAAACTGCACAGGTAACCACATTTCCTCCTCCAAAAACTGTCCAGTCTACCAGGATGAGTTTGCAATACAAAAGTTAAGGCTCGAGAATAATATCACATATGCTGAGGCAAAACGCACTGTCCGCCCAAGATCTGCATTTTCCCAAAAAAGCTTTGCAAATGCAGTGAAATCACAGGATACACCTAGCAATATAGACTCACTAGTTTCTTCTCTTATACCAAAATTAATAAAAGCCTTCGATGCACACGTAGAACTAGTCATGAAAAACATACAAACAACTTTTGGAAGCGAAAATAAAACAACTGTAACCCCCCGCACATCTGAAACACTGCCCCACATTAACACTACATCCAAACCAACCACTGAAACTTCCGTAACTAAAAAGAAAACATCTGAAACTCCTGCAACCAATCAAAAACCGCAAGCATCATCACTCCCCTTCGAGGATACACCTGGAAGCGGTTGCCAACTGAACGAAAATCTCCTGCATTTACACACCGCACAAGTTGATAAACGAGCTAAAACACAATATAAAATGAAAGAACCAAACCCCGAAGCCACAGACTTGTACGTGAACACTAATAGAAACACATCGGAATCAACAAGAAAAAAAGAACTTAAACCGAGTGACACAATTCATACATCAGTTAATTCTTCCGAATCCGAAGAAGAAATCATCAGCAGAAACCGGGACAAGCGCCGAAACATTTCTTCCAGTAAAGACTGGATGACGGAGTACTTCGATGATGTGGGTAAACCTTATAGGAACCAACATGAACCAAAAAACCTATAATATCCTGCAGTGGAATTGTAACGGAGTAACAAAGCACTTTCCTGAATTAAAACTCCTGACCAACACCTTTCAACCTTACTGCATATCATTACAAGAAACACACCTTAAACCCCACGATGAATTCACATTCCGGGGATATAGCATCTACCGAAATGATGATATGATAAGCAGCTATGCTAAAGGAGGCACGGCTATCCTATTACACCGTTCCTTCTTAGCTGAAGAAATAAAACTGCAATCTACGTTACAAGCCGTAGCCATTAAAATATTGGCCCCGCTGAAACTCACTATATGCTCTTTATACCTGCCCCCTAATTCTAATTGGAGCCTAAATGACCTCCTTAAACTGATTTCGGAACTACCAAAGCCCCTCATATTAACAGGTGATTTTAACGCTTGGAATACGATGTGGGGATCTAATTTTACTAACGAGCGTGGAAAACTGGTAGAGGAAGCCCTGGACATATATAATCTATCCATACTAAACTCTGGTGAACACACCCATCTTAGTTTTGGACACAGAACATTTTCCGCCATTGACTTGTCCATATGTAGCCCCTCTCTCTTACACAGATTGCAATGGAATCCTGCTGAACACCTCTATGGAAGTGACCATTTCCCGATTCTTATATCCGACAACACGCCACGAATCACCCATACAAATCCTACCAAGTGGTGCCTCCAAAAGGCAAACTGGGAAGGGTTTCAAAGAGACATCTCGTTACTGCAACTCTCTGGAAACGTAGAAGTTGATGTAGAACAAATATCGTCCGCAATACTCGAAGCAGCAAAGCATAACATCCCAGTATGCAAACCTCGAGTAAAACACACTGTTCCTTGGTGGAATGACACAGTTAGAAAAGCGATAAAGGAAAAAAAGGCAGCATTTAATCGTTTCAAAAAATATCCAACTGCGGAAAACTTTATAACATTTAAAAAATTACGGGCTATTGCAAGAAGGGAAATATTACAATCGAAACGGGAATGTTGGCGCCAATATGTCAACTCAATTACCGACTTTACATCTAGTGTAGAGGTATGGAGGAAAATCAGAAATATTAATGGTAGACCACACTGCAACCATATCCCTGCAATTAAGATCAACGATAATCTCATCACAGAATGTAAAGAAATAGCAGAGATTATGGCAGACCACTTTAAAAACGTTTCAAGCGACAGCAACTTCCCAGAAATCTTTCAACAGACAAAATCTGAACTGGAAAGCCCACTGGACTTTAACACGTTGGAAATTAAAAACTACAATTGCCCATTCTCACTATCTGAAATGGAACGTGCAATCCAATCGTCCCGTAACTCTTCCCCTGGACCTGACAATATACCGTACGAAATGGTCAAAAGACTACCCGAAACCGGCAAACGCGCATTGTTAGATGTATATAACTTAATCTGGGAGACCGGTTCATATCCCGAACAGTGGTGTGAAGCAAGTATAATACCCATTTTAAAAGCAGGTAAAGACCGAACCCAACCAAGCAACTACCGTCCAATTTCGTTAACATGCTGCCTGAGCAAAATCCTCGAGAAAATGGTGAACTATCGCCTGGTATGGACTCTAGAACACCTAAAATTACTTTCAAAATACCAATGTGGTTTTCGGAAACATCACTCCACTGCGGACTGTTTAACACATCTGGAAAATATAGTAATCACCAACTTTGAATGTAAATTACATACCACAGCAGTCTTACTGGACCTTGAAAGTGCATATGACACAACCTGGAGATATGGCATCCTCCAAACACTCCACAAGTGGAATATAAGGGGAAATTTACCGCTTTTTATCAAAAGTTTTCTAAAGAAAAGACAGTTCAGAGTCCGTGTGAATGGCAGTACCTCCACAATCAGACAGCAAGAAAACGGAATACCACAAGGATCCACGCTATCTGTAACACTTTTCGCAATAGCAGTAAACGATATTATAAACCAAATAGAAGAACCCATAGGAAAATGCATCTATGTTGATGACCTGCTAATATTCTATTCTGGAGACAACATTAATACTATGAACAAACAATTACAAGCAGCTATTGATAAAATTTTAACTTTTGCACAGGCCAGAGGCTTTAAGTTCTCTACCACAAAATCAAAATGCATCCATTTCTGTAGAAAACGTAATCACAGCCCAGGAGACCTAAAAATAGGGGAAAGCACAATAGAGTTTGTAAAAGTAGTTAAATACTTAGGAGTTTATTTTGATAGTAAATTAAACTTTCATTACCACATTAACACACTTGTAGACAAATGTAAAACGAAATTAAACCTAATAAAATGTCTGTCTAGTCTGAACTGGGGAGCAGACCGCGAAGCCCTACTGAAAATTTATAAATCCCTAATTCTCTCACGAATTGACTATGGAGCAGCAGCCTACTCTAGTAGCTCCAAATCTAACCTCCAGAAATTGGATGTAATCCATCACATGGGTATCAGGTATGCTATAGGGGCATTCAGAACTAGTCCCGTACAAAGCCTATATTGCGAATCAGGAATAGAACCACTAAACATTAGACGAAAGAAAATCCTCTTAAAGTACGTAACACAAATTCAGGCGAAACGATCACATTTAAACTATTATATCTTCTCCGAAAGCAGCTACGGGCAAGACTGTGGAAAAAGTAAATCTTCTGCGTCGCGTGCAATAACAACGCTCAAGCAAATGAACATAAACACCAAAAATGTCACTCCCATTAACATCTACCAAACTCCACCATGGATAATAAGTGAGCTAAAATATCATATCGAATTAAAAGAGTTTGATAAAGAAAAAACAAGTAGTCTCACCTTTAACGCAGTCTTTCAGGACATTGTAAATAGCTACGAAGACAAAGTCTGCATATATACAGATGGATCCAAAACCAATGCGGGAGTGGGCTACGCGTTTTGCATAAATGGAGAAATTCACTCTTGGTCGAAACCAGGAACATCAACGATATACACTACAGAGCTCCATGCTATCTGGAGAAGCTTACAGTATTTCCTCTCAACTTCCCCTCAGTCTGTCGCTATTATATGCACAGACTCTCTGAGCTCAATCATGAGCATTAAGGATCGTTTCTCGACAAACAGTCTAATACACAACATAAACACAGTAATCCACAACATAAGAGAGGTGGGTAATGAGGTTGTTATTGTTTGGACACCAGCACACATTGGCATTCACGGAAATGAAATGGCTGATAGCGCAGCTAAACTCGCAGTTCTGAACGAAGAAACCGACCGCGAACTCAGTATTGAGGATATCAAGGTTCAGATAACCCAATATAGCAAAGATATCTGGCAAAACATGTGGCACCAATCAAATTCACAGCTAAGAGAAATCAAACCTACCGTGGACAAATGGTACCAACCTCAACAGTTAGATCGAAGGGAAAGTGTGGTCCTGACGAGGGTGAGGATAGGACACTGTCGCTTTTCCAAGAAACATTTATTTTGCAGGGAAAACCCACCAATATGTATAACATGTAATAGCCCCATGACAATAAAGCACATACTAACGGAATGCACACACTTCACATCCCAAAGAGCAACATATAAGATACCAAACACACTCAAGGAAACTCTATCGGACCCTATGGCAATAGTTAATTCAACCATACCATTCCTGAAACATACAAAATTCTTCAACCAAATTTGATGCGGCAAAATCATACGAGAAAGTGGAATAATGTGATATACGAGATATCAAAGAAGGCAAAACGACACTTTATGTTTTAAGAATTATTACTAAAAATATCTTTATCTCTATTACTTATATCTGTCAACAAACACATACCCCTATTTAGTTGAATATACAAATACTTAGAACAAGTATTTATGTTTCTAGTTTTAGTTTTAGCTTTTGTTTTTAGTATAGTTTACTCAAGTATATATACTCCATACCCTGAGTATGACCAAATCAATAGATGGATATCTCAGTAACTACCTACTTTTAATGCTAATCCTATTGTGCCTACTGTACCACGATATTGTATTGATTAGAATTATCTTTTATGTTACCATTCTTGGCATTAGTTTATTTCTATCTCTATTTCTTTCTTTGTTCTTTCCTTTTGTTCCTTTTTCATTTTATTTTGTTTCCCTTTTTATTTCCATGGCCAATGACCAGTGCAGTCGAGGCCTTTCTTACTAATTCAATTCAATTCATGCAAATTAAGCGCTTCGCGTAGAGAATCGCTGATTCTGCGATAAACTGGTCGAAATCGTGTTTTCTGCTACAATTCGGTGATTTTCGATCATTTTAGTTCGTTTTCATGCAAATTAAGCGTTTCGCTTAGAGAATCGCTGAATCTGCGATAAACTAGTCGAAATCGTGTTTTCTGCTACAATTCGGTGATTTTCGATCATTTTCGTTCGTCTTCATGCAAATTAAGCGTTTCGCGTAGAGAATCGCTGATTCTGCGATAAACTAGTCGAAATCGTGTTTTCTGCCACAATTCTGTGATTTTCGATCATTTTCGTTCGTTTTCATGCAAATTAAGCGTTTCGCGTAGAGAATCGCTGATTCTGCGATAAACTAGTCGAAATCGTCTTTTCTGCCACAATTCGGTGATTTTCGATCATTTTTTGTTTTCATGCAAATTAAGCGTTTCAGCGATACGAATACGCGATTCTGGTCAGAAACGGCGGATTCGCGTAGAGAATCGGTGATTCTGCGATAAACTGGTCGAAAACGTGTTTTCTATGACAATTCGGTGATTTTCGATCATTTTCTTTCGTTTTCATGCAAATTAAGCGTTTCGCGTAGAGAATCGCTGAATCTGCGATAAACTAGTCGAAATCGTGTTTTCTGCTACAATTCGGTGATTTTCGATCATTTTCGTTCGTCTTCATGCAAATTAAGCGTTTCGCGTAGAGAATCGCTGATTCTGCGATAAACTGGTCGAAATCGTGTTTTCTGTTTACAATTCGGTGATTTTCGATCATTTTCGTTCGTTTTCATGCAAATTAAGCGTTTCGCGGAGAGAATCGCTGATTCTGCGATAAACTAGTCGAAATCGTGTTTTCTGCTACAATTCGGTGATTTTCGATCATTTTCGTTCGTTTTCATGCAAATTAAACGTTTCAGCGTGCGAATACGCGAATCTGGTCTGAAACGGTGGTTTCACGTAGAGAATCGCTGATTCTACGATAAACTGGTCGAAATCGTGTTTTCTGTTACAATTCGGTGATTTTCGATCATTTTCGTTCGTTTTCATGCAAATTAAGCGCTTCGCGTAGAGAATC
>NW_027489713.1:0-28099 GCF_050948215.1 Halictus rubicundus | reverse complement strand
TATACTATCCTACCCTCTGTCCTATCCTGTATTCTATCCTATCCTATCCTCCATCCTATAATATCATCTATCCTATCCTATTCCCTATCCTATCCTATCCTCTATCCTATCCTATCCTCTATCCTATCCTATCCTCTATCCTATCCTATCCTATCCTCCATCCTATCCTATCCTACCCTATCCTATCCTCTATCCTATCCTATCCTATCCTCTATCCTATCCTATCCTCTATCAGATCCTATCCTCTATCCTATCCTATCCTCTATCCTATCCTAACCTCTATCCTATCCTATCCTCTATCCTATCCTATGCTCTATCCTATCCTACCCTGTATCGTATAATCGATCCTCAATCCTATACTCTGTCCTATACTATTCTCTATCCTATCCTATCCTCTATCCTATCCTATTCTCTATCGTCTCCTATCTTCTATCCTATCCCATCCTCTATCCTATCCTATCCTCTATCCTATCCTATTCTCTATCCTATCCTATCCACTATCCTATCCTCTATCCTATCCTATCCTCTATCCTATCCTATCCTCTATCCTATCCTATCCTCTATCCTATCCTATCCTAAATCCTATCCTATCCTCTATCCTATCCTATCCTGCATCCTATCCTGTCCTCTATCCAATCGTACCCTCAATCCTATCCTATCCTCCATCCTATCCTATCCTCAATCCTATCGTATTCACTATCCAATCCTATCCTCTTTCATATCCTATCATCCATACTATCCTCTATCCTTTATCCTATCATATCCTCCATCCTATCCTCTATCCCATCCTATCCTCTATCCTGTCCTATCCGCTATCCTATCCTATCCTATATCCTATCCTATTCTCTATCCTATATCCTATCCTATTCTCTATCCTATATCCTATCCTATTCTGTATCCTATCCTATACTCTGTACTATCCTATCCTCTATCCTATCCTATCCTCTATCCTATCCTATCCTCTATCCTATCCTATCCTCTATCCTATCCTATCCTCTATCCAATCCTACCCTCAATCCTATCCTATCCTCCATCCTATACTATCCTCCATCCTATCCTCTATCCTATCATATCCTCTATCCTGTCCTATCCTCTATCCTATCCTATCCTATATCCTATCGTATTCACTATCCAATCCTATCCTCTTTCATATCCTATCATCCATACTATCCTCTATCCTTTATCCTATCATATCCTCCATCCTATCCTCTATCCCATCCTATCCTCTATCCTGTCCTATCCGCTATCCTATCCTATCCTATATCCTATCCTATTCTCTATCCTATCCTATTCTCTATCCTATATCCTATCCTATCCTCTATCCTATCGTATCCTCTATCCTATCCCATCCTCTATCCTATCATATCCTCTGTCCTGTCCTATCCTCCATCCTATCCTATCCTCTATCCAATCCTACCCTCAATCCTATCCTATCCTCCATCCTATCCTCTATCCTATCATATCCTCTATCCTGTCCTATCCTCTATCCTATCCTATCCTATATCCTATCCTATTCTCTATCCTATATCGTATCCTATTCTCTATCCTCTATCCTATCCTATCCACTATCCTATCCTATCCTCTATCCTATCTTCTATCCTATCCTATCCTCAATCCTATCGTATCCACTATCCTATAATATCCTCTACCCTATACTCTATGCAATCCTATCCTATCCTCTATCCTATCCTATCCTCTATCCTATCCTATCCTCTATCCTATCCTATCCTCTATCCTATCCTATCCTCTATCCTATCCTATCCTCTATCCTATCCTCTATCCTATCCTCTATCCTATCTTAACATCTATCCTATCCTATCCTCTATCCTATCCTATCCTCTATCCTATCCTATCCTCAATCCTATCCCATCTTCAGTCCTATCCTATCCTCTATCCTATCCTATCCTCTATCCTATCCTATCCTCTATCCTATCCTATCCTATCCTCTATCCTATCCTATCCTCTATCCTATCCTATCCTCTATCCTATCCTATCCTCTATCCTATCCTACGCTCTATCCTATCCTATCCTCTATCCTATCCTCTATCCTATCCTATCCTCTATCCTATCCTATCCTCTATCCTATCCTCTCCTCTATCCTATCCTCTCTTCTATCCTATCCTCTATCCTATCCTATCCTCTATCCTATCCTATCCTCTATTCTATCCTATCCTCTATCCTATCCTATCCTCTATCCTATCCTATCCTCCATCCTATCCTATCCTCTATCCTATCCTATCCTCTATCCTATCCTATCCTCCATCCTATCCTATCCTCTATCCTATCCTATCCTCTTTCCTATCCTATCCTCTATTATATCCTATCCTCTACGTTATCCTATTCTCAACACTATCCTATAGTCCATCCTATCCTATCCGCTATCCTATCCTATCCTCTATCCTATCCTATCCTCTATCCTATCCTCTATCCCATCCTATACTCAATCCTATCCTATACTGTATTATATCCTATCCTCTTTCCTATCCTCTATCATATCGTATTATCTATCCTATCCTATCCTCTACCCTATAATATCCTCTAACCTATCCTCTTCTCTATCCTATCCTATCCTGTATCCTATCCAAATTCTACCCTACCCTCTATCCTATCCTATCCTCTATCCTATCCTCTATCCTATCCTATCCTCTATCCTATCCTATCCTCTATCCTATCCTATCCTCTACGTTATCCTATTCTCAATTCTAACCTATAGTCCATCCTATCCTATCCGCTATCCTATCCTATCCTCTATCCTATCCTATCGTCTATCCTATCCAATACTCTATCCTATCCTGTCCTCTATCCTATCCTATACTCTGTCCTTTCCTATCCTCTATCCTATCCTATCCTCTATCCTATCCCATCCTCTATCCTATCCTATCCTCTATCCTATCATAACCTATACTCTATCCTATACTATCCTCTATCCTATCCTACCCTCTATCCTATCCAATCTTGTATCCTATCCTATCCTGAATCCTATCCTGCATCCTATCCAATCCACTATGCTATCCTATCCTCTATCCTATCCTCTCCTCTATCCTATCCTCTCTTCTATCCTATCCTATCCTATCCTCTATCCTATCCTATCCTCTATCCTATCATATCCTCTATCCTATCCTATCCTCTATCCTATCCTATCCTCTATCCTAGCCTATCCTCTATCGTATCCTATCCTCTATCCTATCCTATCCTCTATCCTATCCTATCCTCTATCGTGTAATCTATCCTCAATCCTATCCTCTATCCTATCCTATTCTCTATCCTATCCTATCCTCTATCCTATCCTATCCCCTATCCTATCCTATCCTCTATCCTATCCTATCCTCTATCCTATCCTATCCTCTATCCTCTATCCTCCATCCTATCCTATCCGCTATCCTATCCTATCCTCTATCCTATCCTATCGTCTATCCTATCCAATACTCTATCCTATCCTGTCCTCTATCCTATCCTATACTCTGTCCTTATCTATCCTCTATCCTATCCTATCCTCTATCCTATCCCATCCTCCATCCTATCCTATCCTCTATCCTATCATATCCTCTATCCTATCCTATCCTCTATCCTATCCTATCCTCTATCCTAGCCTATCCTCTATCGTATCCTATCCTCTATCCTATCCTATCCTCTATCCTATCCTATCCTCTATCCTATCCTATCCTCTATCCTATCCTATCCTCTATCCTATCCTATCCTCTATCGTGTAATCTATCCTCAATCCTATCCTCTATCCTATCCTATTCTCTATCCTATCCTATCCTCTATCCTATCCTATCCCCTATCCTATCCTATCCTCTATCCTATCCTATCCTCTATCCTATCCTATCCTCTCTCCTCTATCCTCTATCCTATCCTATCCTCTCTCCTCTATCCTCTATCCTATCCTATCCTCTCTCCTCTATCCTCTATCCTATCCTATCCTCTATCCTATCCTATCTTCTATCCTATCCAATCCCATATCCCATCCTCTAACCCATCCTATACTCTATCCTATCCTATACTGTATTATATCCTATCCTCTTTCCTATCCTCTATCATATCGTATCCTCTATCCTATCCTATCCTCTACTCTATAATATCCTCTATCCTATCCCATTCTCTATCCTATCCTATCCTCTATCCTATCCTATCCTGTATCCTATCCAAATTCTACCGTACCCTCTATCCTATCCTATCCTCTATCCTATCCCATTCTCTATCCTATCCTATCCTCTATCCTATCCTATCCTCTATCCTATCCTCTATCCTATCCTATTCTCTATCCTATCCTATCCTCTATCCTATCCTATCCCCTATCCTATCCTATCCTCTATCCTATCCTCTATCCTATCATCTATCCTATCCTATCCTCTATCCGCTATCCTCTATCCTATCCTATCCTCTATCCTATCCTATCTTCTATCCTATCCAATCCCATATCCATCCTCTAACCCATCCTATACTCAATCCTATCCTATACTGTATTATATCCTATCCTCTTTCCTACCCTCTATCATATCGTATCCTCTATCCTATCCTATCCTCTACTCTATAATATCCTCTATCCTATCCCATTCTCTATCCTATCCTATCCTCTATCCTATCCTATCCTGTATCCTATCCAAATTCTACCCCACCCTCTATCCTATCCTATCCTCTATCCTATCCTATCCTCTATCCTATACTATCCTCTATCCTATCCTATCCTCTATCCTATCCTATCCTCTATCCTATCCTATCCTCTATCCTATCCTATCCTCTATCCTATCCTATCCTCTATCCTATCCTATCCTCTATCCTATCCTATCCTCTATCCTATCCTATCCTCTATCCTATCCTATCCTCTATCCTATCCTATTCTCTATCCTATCCTATCCTCTATCCTATCCTATCCTCTATCCTATCCTATCCTCTATCCTATCCTATCCTCTATCCTATCCTATCCTCTATCCTATCCTATCCTCTATCCTATCCTATCCTCTATCCTATCCTATCCTCTATCCTGTCCTATCCTCTATCCTATCCTAAACTCTATCCTATAATATCATCTATCCTATCCCATCCTCTATCCTATCCTATCGTCTATCGTATAATATCCTCTATCCTATAATATCCTGTATTCTATCCAATCCTCTATGCTGTCCTATCCTCTATCCTATGCTACCCTCTATCCTATAATATCCTATATCATATCATATCATCTATCCTATCGTATCCTCTATCCTATCGTATCCTCTTTCCTATCCCATCCTCTATCTTATCATATCCTCAATCCTATCCCATACTATATACTATCCTACCCTCTGTCCTATCCTGTATTGTATCCTATCCTATCCTCTATCCTATAATATCATCTATCCTATCCTATTCCCTATCCTATCCTATCCTCTATCCTATCCTATCCTCTATCCTATCCTATCCTCTATCCTATCCTATCCTCTATCCTATCCTATCCTCTATCCTATCCTATCCTCTATCCTATCCTATCCTCTATCCTATCCCATTCTCTATCCTATCCTATCCTCTATCCTATCCTATCCTGTATCCTATCCAAATTCTACCCTACCCTCTATCCTATCCTATCCTCTATCCTATACTATCCTCTATCCTATCCTATCATCTATCCTATCCTATTCTCTATCTTATCCTATCCTCTATCCTATCCTATCCTCTATCCTATCCTATCCTCTATCCTATCCTATCCTCTATCCTATCCTATCATCTATCCTATCCAATACTCTATCCTATCCTGTCCTCTATCCTATCCTATACTCTGTCCTTTCCTATCTTCTATCCTATCCCATCCTCTATCCTATCCTATCCTCTATCCTATCCTATTCTCTATCCTATCTTATCCACTATCCTATCCTCTATCCTATCCTATCCTCTATCGTATCCTATCCTCTATCCTATCCTATCCTCTATCCTATCCTATCCTCTATCCTATCCTATCCTCTATCCTATCCTATCCTAAATCCTATCCTATCCTCTATCCTATCCTATCCTGCATCCTATCCTGTCCTCTATCCAATCGTACCCTCAATCCAATCCTATCCTCCATCCTATCCTATCCTCAATCCTATCGTATTCACTATCCAATCCTATCCTCTTTCATATCCTATCATCCATCCTATCCTCTATCCTTTATCCTATCATATCCTCCATCCTATCCTCTATCCCATCCTATCCTCTATCCTGTCCTATCGACTATCCTATCCTATCCTATATCCTATCCTATTCTCTATCCTATATCCTATCCTATTCTCTATCCTATATCCTATCCTATTCTGTATCCTATCCTATACTCTGTACTATCCTATCCTCTATCCTATCCTATCCTCTATCCTATCCTATCCTCTATCCAATCCTACCCTCAATCCTATCCTATCCTCCATCCTATACTATCATCAATCCTATCGTATTCACTATCCTATCCTATCCTCTATCATATCCTATCATCCATCCTATCCTCTATCCTTTATCCTATTCTATCCTCCATCCTATCCTCTATCCTATCCTACCCTCTATCCTACCCTATCCTCTGTTCTATCCTATCCTCTATCCTATCCTATCCACTATCCTATCCTATCCTCTATCCTATCCTCTATCCTATCCTCTATCCTATCCTATCCTCTATCCTATCCTATCCTCTATCGTCTCCTATCCTCTATCCTATCCAATCCCCTATACTATCCTCTATCCTGTCCTATTCTCTATCCTATCCTCTATCCTATCCTATCCTCTATCTTATCCTATCCTCTATCCTATCCTATCCTCTATCCTATCGTATCCTCTATCCTATCCCATCCTCTAACCTATCCTATCCTATTAACTATCCTATACTATCCTCTAACATATCCTAACCTGTACCCTATCCTATCCTGTATCCTATCCAATCTTCTATCCTATCCTATCGTCAATCCTATCCTGCATCCTATCCAATCCACTATGCTATCCTATCCTCTATCCTATCGTATCCTCTATCCTATCCCATCCTCTATCCTATCATATCCTCCGTCCTGTCCTATCCTCTATCCTATCCTATCATCTATCCTATCGTATCCTCTATCCTATCCTATCCTCTATCCTATCCTATCCTCTATCCTATCCTATCCTCTATCCTATCCTACCCTCTATCCTATCCTATCCTCTATCGTATAATCTATCCTCAATCCTATCCTCTATCCTATACTATCCTCTATCCTATCCTATCCTCTATCCTATCCTATCCTCTATCCTCTATCCTATACTATCCTCTATCCTATCCTATCCTGCATCCTATCCAATCCACTATGCTATCCTATCCTCTATCCTATCGTATCCTCTATCCTATCCCATCCTCTATCCTATCATATCCTCTGTCCTGTCCTATCCTCCATCCTATCCTATCCTCTATCCAATCCTACCCTCAATCCTATCCTATCCTCCATCCTATCCTCTATCCTATCATATCCTCTATCCTGTCCTATCCTCTATCCTATCCTATCCTATATCCTATCCTATTCTCTATCCTATATCGTATCCTATTCTCTATCCTCTATCCTATCCTATCCACTATCCTATCCTATCCTCTATCCTATCTTCTATCCTATCCTATCCTCAATCCTATCGTATCCACTATCCTATAATATCCTCTACCCTATACTCTATGCAATCCTATCCTATCCTCTATCCTATCCTATCCTCTATCCTATCCTATCCTCTATCCTATCCTATCCTCTATCCTATCCTATCCTCTATCCTATCCTCTATCCTATCCTCTATCCTATCTTAACATCTATCCTATCCTATCCTCTATCCTATCCTATCCTCTATCCTATCCTATCCTCTATCGTATCCTGTCATCTATCCTATCCAATCCTCTATCCTATCCTCTATCCTATCCTATCCTCAATCCTATCCCATCTTCAGTCCTATCCTATCCTCTATCCTATCCTATCCTCTATCCTATCCTATCCTCTATCCTATCCTATCCTCTATCCTATCCTATCCTCTATCCTATCCTATCCTCTATCCTATCCTATCCTCTATCCTATCCTACGCTCTATCCTATCCTATCCTCTATCCTATCCTCTATCCTATCCTATCCTCTATCCTATCCTATCCTCTATCCTATCCTATCCTCCATCCTTTCCTATCCTCTATCCTATCCTATCCTCTATCCTATCCTATCCTCTATCCTATCCTATCCTCTATCCTATCCTATCCTCTTTCCTATCCTATCCTCTATCCTATCCTATCCTCTACGTTATCCTATTCTCAATACTATCCTATAGTCCATCCTATCCTATCCGCTATCCTATCCTATCCTCTATCCTATCCTATCGTCTATCCTATCCAATACTCTATCCTATCCTGTCCTCTATCCTATCCTATACTCTGTCCTTTCCTATCCTCTATCCTATCCCATCCTCTATCCTATCCTATCCTCTATCCTATCATAACCTATACTCTATCCTATACTATCCTCTATCCTATCCTACCCTCTATCCTACCCAATCTTGTATCCTATCCTATCCTGAATCCTATCCTGCATCCTATCCAATCCACTATGCTATTCTATCCTCTATCCTATCCTATCCTCTATCCTATCCTCTCCTCTATCCTATCCTCTCTTCTATCCTATCCTATCCTATCCTCTATCCTATCCTATCCTCTATCCTATCATATCCTCTATCCTATCCTATCCTCTATCCTATCCTATCCTCTATCCTATCCTATCCTCTATCCTATCCTATCCTCTATCCTATCCTATCCGCTATCCTATCCTATCCTCTATCCTATCCTATCGTCTATCCTATCCAATACTCTATCCTATCCTGTCCTCTATCCTATCCTATACTCCGTCCTTTCCTATCTTCTATCCTATCCCATCCTCTATCCTATCCTATCCTCTATCCTATCCTATTCTCTATCCTATCTTATCCACTATCCTATCCTCTATCCTATCCTATCCTCTATCCTATCCTATCCTCTATCCTATCCTGTCCTCTATCCTATCCTATACTCTGTCCTTTCCTATCCTCTATCCTATCCTATCCTCTATCCTATCCCATCCTCTATCCTATCCTATCCTCTATCCTATCATAACCTATACTCTATCCTATACTATCCTCTATCCTATCCTACCCTCTATCCTATCCAATCTTGTATCCTATCCTATCCTGAATCCTATCCTGCATCCTATCCAATCCACTATGCTATCCTATCCTCTATCCTATCCTCTCCTCTATCCTATCCTCTCTTCTATCCTATCCTATCCTATCCTCTATCCTATCCTATCCTCTATCCTATCATATCCTCTATCCTATCCTATCCTCTATCCTATCCTATCCTCTATCCTAGCCTATCCTCTATCGTATCCTATCCTCTATCCTATCCTATCCTCTATCCTATCCTATCCTCTATCCTATCCTATCCTCTATCCTATCCTATCCTCTATCCTATCCTATCCTCTATCGTGTAATCTATCCTCAATCCTATCCTCTATCCTATCCTATTCTCTATCCTATCCTATCCTCTATCCTATCCTATCCCCTATCCTATCCTATCCTCTATCCTATCCTATACTCTATCCTATCCTATCCTCTATCCTCTATCCTCTATCCTATCCTATCCTCTATCCTATCCTATCTTCTATCCTATCCAATCCCATATCCCATCCTCTAACCCATCCTATACTCAATCCTATCCTATACTGTATTATATCCTATCCTCTTTCCTATCCTCTATCATATCGTATCCTCTATCCTATCCTATCCTCTACTCTATAATATCCTCTATCCTATCCCATTCTCTATCCTATCCTATCCTCTATCCTATCCTATCCTGTATCCTATCCAAATTCTACCGTACCCTCTATCCTATCCTATCCTCTATCCTATCCTATCCTCTATCCTATACTATCCTCTATCCTATCCTATCCTCTATCCTATCCTATCGTCTATCCTATCCTACCCTCTATCCTATCCTATCCTCTATCCTATCCTATCCTCTATCCTATCCTATCCTCTATCCTATCCTATCCTCTATCCTATCCTATCCTCTATCCTATCCTATCCTCTATGCTATCCTCTATCCTATCCTATCCTCTATCCTATCCTATCCTCTATCCTATCCTACCCTCTATCCTATCCTATCCTCTATCGTATAATCTATCCTCAATCCTATCCTCTATCCTATACTATCCTCTATCCTATCCTATCCTCTATCCTATCCTATCCTCTATCCTCTATCCTATACTATCCTCTATCCTATCCTATCCTGCATCCTATCCAATCCACTATGCTATCCTATCCTCTATCCTATCGTATCCTCTATCCTATCCCATCCTCTATCCTATCATATCCTCTGTCCTGTCCTATCCTCCATCCTATCCTATCCTCTATCCAATCCTACCCTCAATCCTATCCTATCCTCCATCCTATCCTCTATCCTATCATATCCTCTATCCTGTCCTATCCTCTATCCTATCCTATCCTATATCCTATCCTATTCTCTATCCTATATCGTATCCTATTCTCTATCCTCTATCCTATCCTATCCACTATCCTATCCTATCCTCTATCCTATCTTCTATCCTATCCTATCCTCAATCCTATCGTATCCACTATCCTATAATATCCTCTACCCTATACTCTATGCAATCCTATCCTATCCTCTATCCTATCCTATCCTCTATCCTATCCTATCCTCTATCCTATCCTATCCTCTATCCTATCCTATCCTCTATCCTATCCTATCCTCTATCCTATCCTCTATCCTATCCTCTATCCTATCTTAACATCTATCCTATCCTATCCTCTATCCTATCCTATCCTCTATCCTATCCTATCCTCTATCGTATCCTGTCATCTATCCTATCCAATCCTCTATCCTATCCTCTATCCTATCCTATCCTCAATCCTATCCCATCTTCAGTCCTATCCTATCCTCTATCCTATCCTATCCTCTATCCTATCCTATCCTCTATCCTATCCTATCCTCTATCCTATCCTATCCTCTATCCTATCCTATCCTCTATCCTATCCTATCCTCTATCCTATCCTATCCTCTATCCTATCCTACGCTCTATCCTATCCTATCCTCTATCCTATCCTCTATCCTATCCTATCCTCTATCCTATCCTATCCTCTATCCTATCCTATCCTCCATCCTTTCCTATCCTCTATCCTATCCTATCCTCTATCCTATCCTATCCTCTGTCCTATCCTATCCTCTATCCTATCCTATCCTCTTTCCTATCCTATCCTCTATCCTATCCTATCCTCTACGTTATCCTATTCTCAATACTATCCTATAGTCCATCCTATCCTATCCGCTATCCTATCCTATCCTCTATCCTATCCTATCGTCTATCCTATCCAATATTCTATCCTATCCTGTCCTCTATCCTATCCTATACTCTGTCCTTTCCTATCCTCTATCCTATCCTATCCTCTATCCTATCCCATCCTCTATCCTATCCTATCCTCTATCCTATCATAACCTATACTCTATCCTATACTATCCTCTATCCTATCCTACCCTCTATCCTATCCAATCTTGTATCCTATCCTATCCTGAATCCTATCCTGCATCCTATCCAATCCACTATGCTATTCTATCCTCTATCCTATCCTATCCTCTATCCTATCCTCTCCTCTATCCTATCCTCTCTTCTATCCTATCCTATCCTATCCTCTATCCTATCCTATCCTCTATCCTATCATATCCTCTATCCTATCCTATCCTCTATCCTATCCTATCCTCTATCCTATCCTATCCTCTATCCTATCCTATCCTCTATCCTATCCTATCCGCTATCCTATCCTATCCTCTATCCTATCCTATCGTCTATCCTATCCAATACTCTATCCTATCCTGTCCTCTATCCTATCCTATACTCCGTCCTTTCCTATCTTCTATCCTATCCCATCCTCTATCCTATCCTATCCTCTATCCTATCCTATTCTCTATCCTATCTTATCCACTATCCTATCCTCTATCCTATCCTATCCTCTATCCTATCCTATCCTCTATCCTATCCTATCCTCTATCCTATCCTATCCTCTATCCTATCCTATCCTCTATCCTATCCTATCCTAAATCCTATCCTATCCTCTATCCTATCCTATCCTGCATCCTATCCTGTCCTCTATCCAATCGTACCCTCAATCCAATCCTATCCTCCATCCTATCCTATCCTCAATCCTATCGTATTCACTATCCAATCCTATCCTCTTTCATATCCTATCATCCATACTATCCTCTATCCTTTATCCTATCATATCCTCCATCCTATCCTCTATCCCATCCTATCCTCTATCCTGTCCTATCGACTATCCTATCCTATCCTATATCCTATCCTATTCTCTATCCTATATCCTATCCTATTCTCTATCCTATATCCTATCCTATTCTGTATCCTATCCTATACTCTGTACTATCCTATCCTCTATCCTATCCTATCCTCTATCCTATCCTATCCTCTATCCTATCCTATCCTCTATCCAATCCTACCCTCAATCCTATCCTATCCTCCATCCTATACTATCATCAATCCTATCGTATCCTCTATCCTATCCCATCCTCTATCCTATCATATCCTCTGTCCTGTCCTATCCTCCATCCTATCCTATCCTCTATCCAATCCTACCCTCAATCCTATCCTATCCTCCATCCTATCCTCTATCCTATCATATCCTCTATCCTGTCCTATCCTCTATCCTATCCTATCCTATATCCTATCCTATTCTCTATCCTATATCGTATCCTATTCTCTATCCTCTATCCTATCCTATCCACTATCCTATCCTATCCTCTATCCTATCTTCTATCCTATCCTATCCTCAATCCTATCGTATCCACTATCCTATAATATCCTCTACCCTATACTCTATGCAATCCTATCCTATCCTCTATCCTATCCTATCCTCTATCCTATCCTATCCTCTATCCTATCCCATCCTCTATCCTATCATATCCTCTGTCCTGTCCTATCCTCTATCCTATCCTATCATCTATCCTATCGTATCCTCTATCCTATCCTATCCTCTATCCTATCCTATCCTCTATCCTATCCTATCCTCTATCGTATAATCTATCCTCAATCCTATCCTCTATCCTATACTATCCTCTATCCTATCCTATCCTCTATCCTATCCTATCCTCTATCCTCTATCCTATACTATCCTCTATCCTATCCTATCCTGCATCCTATCCAATCCACTATGCTATCCTATCCTCTATCCTATCGTATCCTCTATCCTATCCCATCCTCTATCCTATCATATCCTCTGTCCTGTCCTATCCTCCATCCTATCCTATCCTCTATCCAATCCTACCCTCAATCCTATCCTATCCGCCATCCCAGCCTCTATCCTATCATATCCTCTATCCTGTCCTATCCTCTATCCTATCCTATCCTATATCCTATCCTATTCTCTATCCTATATCGTATCCTATTCTCTATCCTCTATCCTATCCTATCCACTATCCTATCCTATCCTCTATCCTATCTTCTATCCTATCCTATCCTCAATCCTATCGTATCCACTATCCTATAATATCCTCTACCCTATACTCTATGCAATCCTATCCTATCCTCTATCCTATCCTATCCTCTATCCTATCCTATCCTCTATCCTATCCTATCCTCTATCCTATCCTATCCTCTATCCTATCCTCTATCCTATCCTATCCTCTATCCTATCCTATCCTCTATCGTATCCTGTCATCTATCCTATCCAATCCTCTATCCTATCCTCTATCCTATCCTATCCTCAATCCTATCCCATCTTCAGTCCTATCCTATCCTCTATCCTATCCTATCCTCTATCCTATCCTATCCTCTATCCTATCCTATCCTCTATCCTATCCTATCCTCTATCCTATCCTATCCTCTATCCTATCCTATCCTCTATCCTATCCTATCCTCTATCCTATCCTACGCTCTATCCTATCCTATCCTCTATCCTATCCTCTATCCTATCCTATCCTCTATCCTATCCTATCCTCTATCCTATCCTCTCCTCTATCCTATCCTCTCTTCTATCCTATTCTATCCTATCCTCTATCCTATCCTATCCTCTATCCTATCCTATCCTCTATTCTATCCTATCCTCTATCCTATCCTATCCTCTATCCTATCCTATCCTCTTTCCTATCCTATCCTCTATCCTATCCTATCCTCTACGTTATCCTATTCTCAATACTATCCTATAGTCCATCCTATCCTATCCGCTATCCTATCCTATCCTCTATCCTATCCTATCGTCTATCCTATCCAATACTCTATCCTATCCTGTCCTCTATCCTATCCTATACTCTGTCCTTTCCTATCCTCTATCCTATCCTATCCTCTATCCTATCCCATCCTCTATCCTATCCTATCCTCTATCCTATCATAACCTATACTCTATCCTATACTATCCTCTATCCTATCCTACCCTCTATCCTATCCAATCTTGTATCCTATCCTATCCTGAATCCTATCCTGCATCCTATCCAATCCACTATGCTATTCTATCCTCTATCCTATCCTATCCTCTATCCTATCCTCTCCTCTATCCTATCCTCTCTTCTATCCTATCCTATCCTATCCTCTATCCTATCCTATCCTCTATCCTATCCTATCCTCTATCCTATCCTATCCTCTATCCTATCCTATCCTCTATCCTATCCTATCCTCTATCCTATCCTATCCTCTATCCTATCCTATCCTCTATCCTATCCTCTATCCCATCCTATACACAATCCTATCCTATACTGTATTATATCCTATCCTCTTTCCTATCCTCTATCATATCGTATCCTCTATCCTATCCTATCCTCTACCCTATAATATCCTCTAACCTATCCTCTTCTCTATCCTATCCTATCCTGTATCCTATCCAAATTCTACCCTACCCTCTATCCTATCCTATCCTCTATCCTATCCTCTATCCTATCCTATCCTCTATCCTATCCTATCCTCTACGTTATCCTATTCTCAATTCTATCCTATAGTCCATCCTATCCTATCCGCTATCCTATCCTATCCTCTATCCTATCCTATCGTCTATCCTATCCAATACTCTATCCTATCCTGTCCTCTATCCTATCCTATACTCTGTCCTTTCCTATCCTCTATCCTATCCTATCCTCTATCCTATCCCATCCTCTATCCTATCCTATCCTCTATCCTATCATAACCTATACTCTATCCTATACTATCCTCTATCCTATCCTACCCTCTATCCTATCCAATCTTGTATCCTATCCTATCCTGAATCCTATCCTGCATCCTATCCAATCCACTATGCTATCCTATCCTCTATCCTATCCTCTCCTCTATCCTATCCTCTCTTCTATCCTATCCTATCCTATCCTCTATCCTATCCTATCCTCTATCCTATCATATCCTCTATCCTATCCTATCCTCTATCCTATCCTATCCTCTATCCTAGCCTATCCTCTATCGTATCCTATCCTCTATCCTATCCTATCCTCTATCCTATCCTATCCTCTATCCTATCCTATCCTCTATCCTATCCTCTACTCTATAATATCTTCTATCCTATCCCATTCTCTATCCTATCCTATCCTCTATCCTATCCTATCCTGTATCCTATCCAAATTCTACCGTACCCTCTATCCTATCCTACCCTCTATCCTATCCTATCCTCTATCCTATACTATCCTCTATCCTATCCTATCCTCTATCCTATCCTATCGTCTATCCTATCCTACCCTCTATCCTATCCTATCCTCTATCCTATCCTATCCTCTATCCTATCCTATCCTCTATCCTATCCTATCCTCTATCCTATGATATCCTCTATCCTATCCTATCCTCTATCCTATCCTATCCTCTATCCTATCCTATCCTCTATCCTATCCTATCCTCTATCCTATCCTATCCTCTATCCTATCCTATCCTCTATCCTATCCTATCCTCTATCCTATCCTATCCTCTATCCTATCCTATCCTCTATCCTATCCTATCCTCTATCCTATCCTATCCTCTATCCTATCCTATCCTCTATCCTATCCTATCCTCTATCCTATCCTATCCTCTATCCTATCCTATCCTCTATCCTATCCTATCCTCTATCCTATCCTATCCTCTATCCTATCCTCTATCCTATCCTATTCTCTATCCTATCCTATCCTCTATCCTATCCTATCCCCTATCCTATCCTATCCTCTATCCTATCCTCTATCCTATCCTATCCTCTATCCTCTATCCTCTATCCTATCCTATCCTCTATCATATCGTATCCTCTATCCTATCCTATCCTCTACTCTATAATATCCTCTATCCTATCCCATTCTCTATCCTATCCTATCCTCTATCCTATCCTATCCTGTATCCTATCCAAATTCTACCCTACCCTCTATCCTATCCTATCCTCTATCCTATCCTATCCTCTATCCTATACTATCCTCTATCCTATCCTATCCTCTATCCTATCCTATCCTCTATCCTATCCTATCCTCCATCCTATCCTATCCTCTATCCTATCCTATCCTCTCTTCTATCCTATCCTATCCTATCCTCTATCCTATCCTATCCTCTATCCTATCCTCTCCTCTATCCTATCCTCTCTTCTATCCTATCCTATCCTATCCTCTATCCTATCCTATCCTCTATCCTATCCTATCCTCTATCCTATCCTATCCTCTATCCTATCCTATCCTCTATCCTATCCTCTATCCCATCCTATACTCAATCCTATCCTATACTGTATTATATCCTATCCTCTTTCCTATCCTCTATCATATCGTATCCTCTATCCTATCCTATCCTCTACCCTATAATATCCTCTAACCTATCCTCTTCTCTATCCTATCCTATCCTGTATCCTATCCAAATTCTACCCTACCCTCTATCCTATCCTATCCTCTATCCTATCCTCTATCCTATCCTATCCTCTATCCTATCCTATCCTCTATCCTATCCTATCCTCTACGTTATCCTATTCTCAATTCTATCCTATAGTCCATCCTATCCTATCCGCTATCCTATCCTATCCTCTATCCTATCCTATCGTCTATCCTATCCTACCCTCTATCCTATCCTATCCTCTATCCTATCCTATCCTCTATCCTATCCTATCCTCTATCCTATCCTATCCTCTATCCTATCCTATCCTCTATCCTATCCTATCCTCTATCCTATCCTATCCTCTATCCTATCCTATCCTCTATCCTATCCTATCCTCTATCCTATCCTATCCTCTATCCTATCCTATCCTCTATCCTATCCTATCCTCTATCCTATCCTATCCTCTATCCTATCCTATCCTCTATCCTATCCTATCCTCTATCCTATCCTATCCTCTATCCTATCCTATCCTCTATCCTATCCTATCCTCTATCCTATCCTATCCTCTATCCTATCCTATCCTCTATCCTATCCTATCCTCTATCCTATCCTCTATCCTATCCTATTCTCTATCCTATCCTATCCTCTATCCTATCCTATCCCCTATCCTATCCTATCCTCTATCCTATCCTCTATCCTATCCTATCCTCTATCCTCTATCCTCTATCCTATCCTATCCTCTATCATATCGTATCCTCTATCCTATCCTATCCTCTACTCTATAATATCCTCTATCCTATCCCATTCTCTACCCTATCCTATCCTCTATCCTATCCTATCCTGTATCCTATCCAAATTCTACCCTACCCTCTATCCTATCCTATCCTCTATCCTATCCTATCCTCTATCCTATACTATCCTCTATCCTATCCTATCCTCTATCCTATCCTCTATCCCATCCTATACTCAATCCTATCCTATACTGTATTATATCCTATCCTCTTTCCTATCCTCTATCATATCGTATCCTCTATCCTATCCTATCCTCTACCCTATAATATCCTCTAACCTATCCTCTTCTCTATCCTATCCTATCCTGTATCCTATCCAAATTCTACCCTACCCTCTATCCTATCCTATCCTCTATCCTATCCTCTATCCTATCCTATCCTCTATCCTATCCTATCCTCTATCCTATCCTATCCTCTACGTTATCCTATTCTCAATTCTATCCTATAGTCCATCCTATCCTATCCGCTATCCTATCCTATCCTCTATCCTATCCTATCGTCTATCCTATCCTACCCTCTATCCTATCCTATCCTCTATCCTATCCTATCCTCTATCCTATCCTATCCTCTATCCTATCCTATCCTCTATCCTATCCTATCCTCTATCCTATCCTATCCTCTATCCTATCCTATCCTCTATCCTATCCTATCCTCTATCCTATCCTATCCTCTATCCTATCCTATCCTCTATCCTATCCTATCCTCTATCCTATCCTATCCTCTATCCTATCCTATCCTCTATCCTATCCTATCCTCTATCCTATCCTATCCTCTATCCTATCCTATCCTCTATCCTATCCTATCCTCTATCCTATCCTATCCTCTATCCTATCCTATCCTCTATCCTATCCTATCCTCTATCCTATCCTATCCTCTATCCTATCCTCTATCCTATCCTATTCTCTATCCTATCCTATCCTCTATCCTATCCTATCCCCTATCCTATCCTATCCTCTATCCTATCCTCTATCCTATCCTATCCTCTATCCTCTATCCTCTATCCTATCCTATCCTCCATCCTATCCTATCCTCTATCCTATCCTATCCTCTCTTCTATCCTATCCTATCCTATCCTCTATCCTATCCTATCCTCTATCCTATCCTCTCCTCTATCCTATCCTCTCTTCTATCCTATCCTATCCTATCCTCTATCCTATCCTATCCTCTATCCTATCCTATCCTCTATCCTATCCTATCCTCTATCCTATCCTATCCTCTATCCTATCCTCTATCCCATCCTATACTCAATCCTATCCTATACTGTATTATATCCTATCCTCTTTCCTATCCTCTATCATATCGTATCCTCTATCCTATCCTATCCTCTACCCTATAATATCCTCTAACCTATCCTCTTCTCTATCCTATCCTATCCTGTATCCTATCCAAATTCTACCCTACCCTCTATCCTATCCTATCCTCTATCCTATCCTCTATCCTATCCTATCCTCTATCCTATCCTATCCTCTATCCTATCCTATCCTCTACGTTATCCTATTCTCAATTCTATCCTATAGTCCATCCTATCCTATCCGCTATCCTATCCTATCCTCTATCCTATCCTATCGTCTATCCTATCCAATACTCTATCCTATCCTGTCCTCTATCCTATCCTATACTCTGTCCTTTCCTATCCTCTATCCTATCCTATCCTCTATCCTATCCCATCCTCTATCCTATCCTATCCTCTATCCTATCATAACCTATACTCTATCCTATACTATCCTCTATCCTATCCTACCCTCTATCCTATCCAATCTTGTATCCTATCCTATCCTGAATCCTATCCTGCATCCTATCCAATCCACTATGCTATCCTATCCTCTATCCTATCCTCTCCTCTATCCTATCCTCTCTTCTATCCTATCCTATCCTCTATCCTATACTATCCTCTATCCTATCCTATCCTCTATCCTATCCTATCGTCTATCCTATCCTACCCTCTATCCTATCCTATCCTCTATCCTATCCTATCCTCTATCCTATCCTATCCTCTATCCTATCCTATCCTCTATCCTATCCTATCCTCTATCCTATCCTATCCTCTATGCTATCCTCTATCCTATCCTATCCTCTATCCTATCCTATCCTCTATCCTATCCTATCCTATCCTCTATCCTATCCTCTCCGCTATCCTATCCTATCCTCTATCCTATCCTATCCTCTATCCTATCCTCTATCCTATCCTCTATCCTATCCTATTCTCTATCCTATCCTATCCTCTATCCTATCCTATCCCCTATCCTATCCTATCCTCTATCCTATCCTCTATCCTATCCTCTATCCTATCCTATCCTCCATCCTCTATCCTCTATCCTATCCTATCCTCTATCCTATCCTATCTTCTATCCTATCCAATCGCATATCCATCCTCTAACCCATCCTATACTCAATCCTATCCTATACTGTATTATATCCTATCCTCTTTCCTACCCTCTATCATATCGTATCCTCTATCCTATCCTATCCTCTACTCTATAATATCCTCTATCCTATCCCATTCTCTATCCTATCCTATCCTCTATCCTATCCTATCCTGTATCCTATCCAAATTCTACCCCACCCTCTATCCTATCCTATCCTCTATCCTATCCTATCCTCTATCCTATACTATCCTCTATCCTATCCTATCCTCTATCCTATCCTATCCTCTATCCTATCCTATCCTCTATCCTATCCTATCCTCTATCCTATCCTATCCTCTATCCTATCCTATCCTCTATCCTATCCTATCCTCTATCCTATCCTATCCTCTATCCTATCCTATCCTCTATCCTATCCTATTATCTATCCTATCCTATCCTCTATCCTATCCTATCCTCTATCCTATCCTATCCTCTATCCTATCCTATCCTCTATCCTATCCTATCCTCTATCCTATCCTATCCTCTATCCTATCCTATCCTCTATCCTATCCTATCCTCTATCCTATCCTATCCTCTATCCTATCCTATCCTCTATCCTGTCCTATCCTCTATCTTATCATATCCTCAATCCTATCCCATACTATATACTATCCTACCCTCTGTCCTATCCTGTATTCTATCCTATCCTATCCTCTATCCTATAATATCATCTATCCTATCCTATTCCCTATCCTATCCTATCCTCTATCCTATCCTATCCTCTATCCTATCCTATCCTCTATCCTATCCTCTATCCTATCCTATTCTCTATCCTATCCTATCCTCTATCCTATCCTATCCCCTATCCTATCCTATCCTCTATCCTATCCTCTATCCTATCCTATCCTCTATCCTCTATCCTCTATCCTATCCTATCCTCTATCATATCGTATCCTCTATCCTATCCTATCCTCTACTCTATAATATCCTCTATCCTATCCCATTCTCTATCCTATCCTATCCTCTATCCTATCCTATCCTGTATCCTATCCAAATTCTACCCTACCCTCTATCCTATCCTATCCTCTATCCTATCCTATCCTCTATCCTATACTATCCTCTATCCTATCCTATCCTCTATCCTATCCTATCCTCTATCCTATCCTATCCTCTATCCTATCCTATCCTCTATCCTATCCTATCCTCTATCCTATCCTATCCTCTATCCTATCCTATCCTCTATACTGTCCTATCCTCTATCCTATCCTATCCTCTATCCTATCCTATCCTCTATCCTATCCTATTCTCTATCCTATCCTATCCTCTATCCTATCCTATCCTCTATCCTGTCCTATCCTCTATCCCATCCTAAACTCTATCCTATAATATCATCTATCCTATCCCATCCTCTATCCTATCCTATCGTCTATCGTATAATATCCTCTATCCTATCCTATCCTCTATCCTATAATATCCTCTATCCTATCCTATCCTCTATCCTATCCTCTCCTCTATCCTATCCTATCCTCTATCCTATCCTATCCTCTATCCTATCCTATCCTCTATCCTATCCTATTCTCTATCCTATCCTATCCTCTATCCTATCCCGTCCCCTATCCTATCCTATCCTCTATCCTATCCTCTATCCTATCCTATCCTCTATCCTATCGTATCCTCTATCCTATCCCATCCTCTATCCTATCCTATCCTCTATCATATCATATCCTATTCTCTACCCTATACTATCCCCTAACCTATCCTATCTTTTACCCTATCCTATCCTGTATCCTATCCCATCCGCTATCCTATCCTATTGTCTATCATATAATATCCTCTATCCTATCCAATCCTCTATCCTATCCTATCCTCAATCCTATCCTGCATCCTATCCAATCCACTATGCTATCTTATCCTCTATCCTATCGTATCCTCTATCCTATCCTATACTCTGTCCTGTCCTATCCTCTATCCTATCCTATCCTCTATCCTATCCTATCCTCTACCCTATCCTATTCTCCATTCTATCCTATAGTCCATCCTATCCTATCCGCTATCCTATCCTATCCTCTATCCTATCCTATCGTCTATCCTATCCAATCCCCTATCCTAACATCTATCCTATCCTATCCTCTATCCTATCCTATCCTCTATCCTATCCTACCCTCTATCCTATCCAATACCCTATCCTATCCTCTATCCATCCTATACTCAATCCTATCCTATACTGTATTATATCCTATCCTCTTTCCTATCCTCTATCATATCGTATCCTCTATCCTATCCTATCCTCTACCCTACAATATCCTGTATCCTATCCTCTTCTCTATCCTATCCTATCCTGTATCCTATCCAAATTCTACCCTACCCTCTATCCTATCCTATCCTGTATCCTATCCTATCCTGTATCCTATCCTATCCTCTATCCTATCCTATCCTGTATCCTATCCTATCTTCTATCCTATCCTATCCTCTATCCTATCCTATCCTTTATCCTATCCAATACCCTATCCTATCCTCTATCCCATCCTATACTCAATCCTATCCTATACTGTATTATATCCTGTCCTCTTTCCTATCCTCTATCATATCGTATCCTCTATCCTATCCTATCCTCTACCCTATAATATCCTCTATCCTATCCTCTTCTCTATCCTATCCTATCCTGTATCCTATACAAATTCTACCCTACCCTCTATCCTATCCTATCCTCTATCCTATCCTCTATCCTATCCTACCCTCTATCCTAACCTATCCTCTATTCTATCCTATCCTCTATCCTATCCTCTATCCTATCCTATCCACTATCCTATCCTATTCTCTGTCCTATCCTATCCTCTATCCTATCCTATCCTCTATCCTATCCTATCCTCTATCCTATCCTATCCTCTATACTATCCTCTATCCTATCCTATTCTCTATCCTATCCTATCCTCTATCCTATACTATCCTCTATCCTATCCTATCCTCTATCCTATCCTATCGTCTATCCTATCCTACCCTCTATCCTATCCTATCCTCTATCCTATCCTATCCTCTATCCTATCCTATCCTCTATCCTATCCTATCCTCTATCCTATCCTATCCTCTATGCTATCCTCTATCCTATCCTATCCTCTATCCTATCCTATCCTCTATCCTATCCTATCCTATCCTCTATCCTATCCTCTCCGCTATCCTATCCTATCCTCTATCCTATCCTATCCTCTATCCTATCCTCTATCCTATCCTCTATCCTATCCTATTCTCTATCCTATCCTATCCTCTATCCTATCCTATCCCCTATCCTATCCAATCCTCTATCCTATCCTCTATCCTATCCTCTATCCTATCCTATCCTCTATCCTATACTATCCTCTATCCTATCCTATCCTCTATGCTATCCTATCGTCTATCCTATCCTACCCTCTATCCTATCCTATCCTCTATCGTATCCTATCCTCTATCCTATCCTATCCTCTATCCTATCCTATCCTCTATCCTATCCTATCCTCTATCCTATCCTATCCTCTATCCTATCCTATCCTCTATCCTATCCTATCCTCTATCCTATCCTATCCTCTATCCTATCCTATCCTCTATCCTATCCTATCCTCTATCCTATCCTATCCTCTATCCTATCCTATCCTCTATACTGTCCTATCCTCTATCCTATCCTATCCTCTATCCTATCCTATCCTCTATCCTATCCTATTCTCTATCCTATCCTATCCTCTATCCTATCCTATCCTCTATCCTATCCTATCCTCTATCCTATCCTATCCTCTATCCTGTCCTATCCTCTATCCCATCCTAAACTCTATCCTATAATATCATCTATCCTATCCCATCCTCTATCCTATCCTATCGTCTATCGTATAATATCCTCTATCCTATCCTATCCTCTATCCTATAATATCCTCTATCCTATCCTATCCTCTATCCTATCCTCTCCTCTATCCTATCCTATCCTCTATCCTATCCTATCCTCTATCCTATCCTATCCTCTATCCTATCCTATTCTCTATCCTATCCTATCCTCTATCCTATCCCGTCCCCTATCCTATCCTATCCTCTATCCTATCCTCTATCCTATCCTATCCTCTATCCTAGCCTATCCCCTATCCTATCCTATCCTCTATCCTATCCTATCTTCTATCCTATCCAATCCCATATCCATCCTCTAACCCATCCTATACTCAATCCTATCCTATACTGTATTATATCCTATCCTCTTTCCTATCCTCTATCATATCGTATCCTCTATCCTATCCTATCCTCTATCCTATCCTATCCTCTATCCTATCCTATCCTCTATCCTATCCTATCCTCTATCCTATCCTATCCTCTATCCTATCCTATCCTCTATCCTATCCTATCCTCTATCCTATCCTATCCTCTATCCTATCCTATCCTCTATCCTATCCTATCCTCTATCCTATCCTATCCTCTATCCTATCCTATCCTCTATCCTATCCTCTATCCTATCCTATTCTCTATCCTATCCTATCCTCTATCCTATCCTATCCCCTATCCTATCCTATCCTCTATCCTATCCTCTATCCTATCCTATCCTCTATCCTCTATCCTCTATCCTATCCTATCCTCTATCATATCGTATCCTCTATCCTATCCTATCCTCTACTCTATAATATCCTCTATCCTATCCCATTCTCTATCCTATCCTATCCTCTATCCTATCCTATCCTGTATCCTATCCAAATTCTACCCTACCCTCTATCCTATCCTATCCTCTATCCTATCCTATCCTCTATCCTATACTATCCTCTATCCTATCCTATCCTCTATCCTATCCTATCCTCTATCCTATCCTATCCTCTATCCTATCCTATCCTCTATCCTATCCTATCCTCTATCCTATCCTATCCTCTATCCTATCCTATCCTCTATCCTATCCTATCCTCTATCCTATCCTCTATCCCATCCTATACTCAATCCTATCCTATACTGTATTATATCCTATCCTCTTTCCTATCCTCTATCATATCGTATCCTCTATCCTATCCTATCCTCTACCCTATAATATCCTCTAACCTATCCTCTTCTCTATCCTATCCTATCCTGTATCCTATCCAAATTCTACCCTACCCTCTATCCTATCCTATCCTCTATCCTATCCTCTATCCTATCCTATCCTCTATCCTATCCTATCCTCTATCCTATCCTATCCTCTACGTTATCCTATTCTCAATTCTATCCTATAGTCCATCCTATCCTATCCGCTATCCTATCCTATCCTCTATCCTATCCTATCGTCTATCCTATCCAATACTCTATCCTATCCTGTCCTCTATCCTATCCTATACTCTGTCCTTTCCTATCCTCTATCCTATCCTATCCTCTATCCTATCCCATCCTCTATCCTATCCTATCCTCTATCCTATCATAACCTATACTCTATCCTATACTATCCTCTATCCTATCCTACCCTCTATCCTATCCAATCTTGTATCCTATCCTATCCTGAATCCTATCCTGCATCCTATCCAATCCACTATGCTATCCTATCCTCTATCCTATCCTCTCCTCTATCCTATCCTCTCTTCTATCCTATCCTATCCTCTATCCTATACTATCCTCTATCCTATCCTATCCTCTATCCTATCCTATCGTCTATCCTATCCTACCCTCTATCCTATCCTATCCTCTATCCTATCCTATCCTCTATCCTATCCTATCCTCTATCCTATCCTATCCTCTATCCTATCCTATCCTCTATCCTATCCTATCCTCTATGCTATCCTCTATCCTATCCTATCCTCTATCCTATCCTATCCTCTATCCTATCCTATCCTATCCTCTATCCTATCCTCTCCGCTATCCTATCCTATCCTCTATCCTATCCTATCCTCTATCCTATCCTCTATCCTATCCTCTATCCTATCCTATTCTCTATCCTATCCTATCCTCTATCCTATCCTATCCCCTATCCTATCCTATCCTCTATCCTATCCTCTATCCTATCCTCTATCCTATCCTATCCTCTATCCTCTATCCTCTATCCTATCCTATCCTCTATCCTATCCTATCTTCTATCCTATCCAATCGCATATCCATCCTCTAACCCATCCTATACTCAATCCTATCCTATACTGTATTATATCCTATCCTCTTTCCTACCCTCTATCATATCGTATCCTCTATCCTATCCTATCCTCTACTCTATAATATCCTCTATCCTATCCCATTCTCTATCCTATCCTATCCTCTATCCTATCCTATCCTGTATCCTATCCAAATTCTACCCCACCCTCTATCCTATCCTATCCTCTATCCTATCCTATCCTCTATCCTATACTATCCTCTATCCTATCCTATCCTCTATCCTATCCTATCCTCTATCCTATCCTATCCTCTATCCTATCCTATCCTCTATCCTATCCTATCCTCTATCCTATCCTATCCTCTATCCTATCCTATCCTCTATCCTATCCTATCCTCTATCCTATCCTATCCTCTATCCTATCCTATCCTCTATCCTATCCTATCCTCTATCCTATCCTATCCTCTATCCTATCCTATCCTCTATCCTATCCTATCCTCTATCCTATCCTATCCTCTATCCTATCCTATCCTCTATCCTATCCTATCCTCTATCCTATCCTATCCTCTATCCTATCCTATCCTCTATCCTATCCTATCCTCTATCCTGTCCTATCCTCTATCTTATCATATCCTCAATCCTATCCCATACTATATACTATCCTACCCTCTGTCCTATCCTGTATTCTATCCTATCCTATCCTCTATCCTATAATATCATCTATCCTATCCTATTCCCTATCCTATCCTATCCTCTATCCTATCCTATCCTCTATCCTATCCTATCCTCTATCCTATCCTCTATCCTATCCTATTCTCCATCCTATCCTATCCTCTATCCTATCCTATCCCCTATCCTATCCTATCCTCTATCCTATCCTCTATCCTATCCTATCCTCTATCCTCTATCCTCTATCCTATCCTATCCTCTATCATATCGTATCCTCTATCCTATCCTATCCTCTACTCTATAATATCCTCTATCCTATCCCATTCTCTATCCTATCCTATCCTCTATCCTATCCTATCCTGTATCCTATCCAAAATCTACCCTACCCTCTATCCTATCCTATCCTCTATCCTATCCTATCCTCTATCCTATACTATCCTCTATCCTATCCTATCCTCTATCCTATCCTATCCTCTATCCTATCCTATCCTCTATCCTATCCTATCCTCTATCCTATCCTATCCTCTATCCTATCCTATCCTCTATCCTATCCTATCCTCTATACTGTCCTATCCTCTATCCTATCCTATCCTCTATCCTATCCTATCCTCTATCCTATCCTATTCTCTATCCTATCCTATCCTCTATCCTATCCTATCCTCTATCCTGTCCTATCCTCTATCCCATCCTAAACTCTATCCTATAATATCATCTATCCTATCCCATCCTCTATCCTATCCTATCGTCTATCGTATAATATCCTCTATCCTATCCTATCCTCTATCCTATAATATCCTCTATCCTATCCTATCCTCTATCCTATCCTCTCCTCTATCCTATCCTATCCTCTATCCTATCCTATCCTCTATCCTATCCTATCCTCTATCCTATCCTATTCTCTATCCTATCCTATCCTCTATCCTATCCCGTCCCCTATCCTATCCTATCCTCTATCCTATCCTCTATCCTATCCTATCCTCTATCCTATCGTATCCTCTATCCTATCCCATCCTCTATCCTATCCTATCCTCTATCATATCATATCCTATTCTCTACCCTATACTATCCCCTAACCTATCCTATCTTTTACCCTATCCTATCCTGTATCCTATCCCATCCGCTATCCTATCCTATTGTCTATCATATAATATCCTCTATCCTATCCAATCCTCTATCCTATCCTATCCTCAATCCTATCCTGCATCCTATCCAATCCACTATGCTATCTTATCCTCTATCCTATCGTATCCTCTATCCTATCCTATACTCTGTCCTGTCCTATCCTCTATCCTATCCTATCCTCTATCCTATCCTATCCTCTACCCTATCCTATTCTCCATTCTATCCTATAGTCCATCCTATCCTATCCGCTATCCTATCCTATCCTCTATCCTATCCTATCGTCTATCCTATCCAATCCCCTATCCTAACATCTATCCTATCCTATCCTCTATCCTATCCTATCCTCTATCCTATCCTACCC
>NW_027489712.1:0-28129 GCF_050948215.1 Halictus rubicundus | reverse complement strand
TGTATATTCTAGTATATTTTGGTATATTCTGCTATATTCTAGTATATTCAGGTATATTCTCGTATATTCTTCTATATTCTAGTAATATTATCGTATATTCTGGTATATTCTGGTATATTCTGGAATATTCTCCTATATTCTTGTATATTCGTGTATATTCTGGTATATTCTGGTATATTCTGATATATTCTAGTATATTCTGGTATTTTCTGGTATATTCTGCTATATTCTAGTAAATTCTGGTATATTATGGAATATTCTCCTATATTCTTGTATATTCGGGTATATTCTGGTATATTCTGGTATATTCTGGTATATTCTAGTATATTCTGCTATATTCTAGTATATTCTGGTATATTCTCGTATTTTCTTTTATATTCTATTATTATTATGGTATATTCTGGTGTATTCTGGAATATTCTGCTATATTCTAGTATATTCTGGTATATTCTTGTATATTATCGTATATTCTGGTATATTGTGGTATATTCTTATATATTCTAGTATATTCAGGTATGTTATCGTATATTCTCCTATATTCTAGTAATATTCTGGTATATTCTGCTATATTCTAGTATATTCACGTATATTCTCGTATATTCTTCTATATTCTAGTAATATAATGGTATATTCTTGAATATTCTGGTATATTGTCGCATATTCTAGTATATTCTGCTATATTCTTGTATATCCTGCTATATTCTGGTATAGTCAGGTATATTCTCGTATATTCTTCTATATTCTAGTAATATTATCGTATATTCTGGTATATTCTGGTATATTCTGGAATATTCTCCTATATTCTTGTATATTCGTGTATATTCTGGTATATTCTGGTATATTCTGGTATATTCTGGTATATTCTGGTATATTCTGCTATATTCTAGTAAATTCTGGTATATTCTGGAATATTCTCCTATATTCTAGTAATATTCTGGTATATTCTGCTATATTCTAGTATATTCAGGTATATTCTCGTATATTCTTCTATATTCTAGTAATATTATCGTATATTCTGGTATATTCTGGAATATTCTCCTATATTCGGGTATATTCTGGTATATTCTGGTATATTCTGGTATATTCTAGTATATTCTGCTATATTCTAGTATATTCTGGTATATTCTCGTATATTCTTTTATATTCTAGTATTATTATTGTATATTCTGGTATATTCTGGTGTATTCTGGATTATTCTGCTATATTCTCGTATATTCTGCTATATTCTAGTATATTCGAGTACACTCAGGCATATTCTTGTATATTCTAATATATTCTAGTAATATTATGGTATATTCTGGTATATTCAGGTATATTCTCGTATATTCTTCTATATTCTAGTAATATTATGGTATATTGTGGTATATTCTGGTATATTCTGCTATATTCTAGTATATTCTGGTATATTCTGTTATATTCTAGTATATTCTGGGATATCCTGGAATATTCGGCTATATTCTTGTATATACTGGTATATTCTGGTATATTCTTCTATATTATAGTAATATTATGGTATATTCTGGTATATTCTGGAATATTCTTCTATATTCTAGTATATTCTTGTATATTCTCGTATATTCTTCTATATTCTAGTAATATTATGTTATATTTTGGCATATTCTGGTATATTCTGCTATATTCTAGTATATTCTGGTATATTCTTGTATATTATCGTATATTCTGGTATATTGTGGTATATTCTTATATATTCTAGTATATTCAGGTATGTTATCGTATATTCTCCTATATTCTAGTAATATTCTGGTATATTCTGCTATATTCTAGTATATTCACGTATATTCTCGTATATTCTTCTATATTCTAGTAATATAATGGTATATTCTTGAATATTCTGGTATATTGTCGCATATTCTAGTATATTCTGCTATATTCTGGTATATTGTGGTATATTCTGGTATATTCAGGTATATTGTCGTATATTCTTTTATATTCTGGTAATATTATGGTATATTCTGGTATATTCTGGAATATTCTCCTATATTCTTGTATATTCGGGAATATTCTGGTATATTCCGGTATATTCTAGTATATTCTGCTATATTCTAGTATATTCTCGTATATTCTCGTATATTCTTTTATATTCTAGTATTATTATGGTATATTCTGGTATATTCTGGTGTATTCTGGATTATTCTGCTATATTCTCGTATATTCTAGTATATTTTGGTATATTCTGCTATATTCTAGTATATTCAGGTATATTCTCGTATATTCTTCTATATTCTAGTAATATTATCGTATATTCTGGTATATTCTGGAATACTCTCCTATATTCGGGTATATTCGGGTATATTCTGGTATATTCTGGTATATTCTGGTATATTCTAGTATATTCTGCTATATTCTAGTATATTCTGGTATATTCTCGTATTTTCTTTTATATTCTATTATTATTATGGTATATTCGCTTAATTTGCATAAAAACGAACTAAAATGATCGAAAATCATCGAATTGTAACAGAAAACACGATTTCGACCAGTTTATCGCAGAATCAGCGATTCTCTACGCGAAAGGCTTAATTTGCATGAAAACGAACGAAAATGATCGAAAATCACCGAATTGTAGCAGAAAACACGATTTCGACTAGTTTATCGCAGAATCAGCGATTCTCTACTCGAAACGCTTAATTTGCATGAAAACGAAAGAAAATGATCGAAAATCACGGAATTGTAATAGAAAAGACGATTTCGACCAGTTTATCGCAGAATCAGCGATTCTCTACGCGAAACGCTTAATTTGCATGAAAACGAAAGAAAATGATCGAAAATCACCGAATTGTAATAGAAAAGACGATTTCGACCAGTTTATCGCAGAATCAGCGATTCTCTACGCGAAACGCTTAATTTGCATGAAAACGAACGAAAATGATCGAAAATCACCGAATTGTAACAGAAAACACGATTTCGACCAGTTTATCGCAGAATCAGCGATTCTCTACGCGAAACGCTTAATTTGCATGAAAATGAACGAAAATGATCGAAAATCACCGAATTGTAACAGAAAACACGATTTCGACTAGTTTATCGCAGAATCAGCGATTTTCTACGCGAATCCGCCGTTTCTGACCAGAATCGCGTATGCGTACGCTGAAACGCTTAATTTGCATGAAAACAAAAGAATTGAATTGAATTGAATTAGTAAGAAAGGCCTCGACTGCACTGGTCATTGGCCATGGAAATAAAAAGGGAAACATGAAAGCAAAAGAAAATGATCGAAAATCGTCGAATTGGAGCAGAAAACACGTTTTCGACTAGTTTATCGCAGAATCAGCGGTTCTCTACGCGAAACGCTTAATTTGCATGAAAACGAACGAAAATGATCGAAAATCACCGAATTATAGCAGAAAACACGATTTCGACTAGTTTATCGCAGAATCAGCGATTCTCTACGCGAATCCGCCGTTTCTGACCAGAATCGCGTATTCGTACGCTGAAACGCTTAATTTGCATGAAAACGAAAGCAAATGATCGAAAATCACAGAATTGTGGCAGAAAACAGGATTTCGACTAGTTTATCGCAGAATCAGTGATTCTCTACGCGAATCCGCCGTTTCTGACCAGAATCGCATATTGGCACGCTGAAACGCTTAATTTGCATGAAAACGAACGAAAATCAGCGAATTATAGCAGAAAACACGTTTTCGACTAGTTTATCGCAGAATCAGCGATTCTCTAATCGAAACGCTTAATTTGCATGAAAACGAAAGAAAATGATCGAAAATCACCGAATTGTAATAGAAAACACGTTTTCGACCAGTTTATCGCAGAATCACCGATTCTCTACTCGAAACGCTTAATTTGCATGAAAACGAAAGAAAATGATCGAAAATCACCGAATTGTAATAGAAAACACGTTTTCGACCAGTTTATCGCAGAATCACCGATTCTCTACGCGAATCCGCCGTTTCTGACCAGAATCGCGTATTCGTGTGACGTTGTCCGAACGACAACGTTGGAATTAGTTGTAAGTTAGTCATAAGTTATTATAAATTATATCTAAAATCATAATTAATTAACATTTAGAGTAGATTAGCTCTTCGCGTTCCCCCACTCCAAACATTCCATAAGCGATGTTTTGAAACGCACTGTACCTGAAACAACGTATAGTGACATATCACATTCATATAACTCATATATAATTTAAACGGAACATATAATACTAACCTTTATCGAGTCGACAAATAATCGATGCCTACGCCTATGGAATCGTTGGAATAACTAATACTTACGTTACGAATCGCTGAAACAAACAATAATGCATATTAGTTGATTAAATATTAATAATCATATTATATAATTTACATATAATAATCGGTACCTACGCCTATGGAATCTCCAGAACAAATAATACTTACGTCTATGAATCGCTGAAACAAACAATAAGTCATATTAGTTCGATTAAATATTAATAATCGCATTATATATATAATATAAAAGAAGTAATACTTACGCCTATGAAACCGGTAAGAGAAACAATACTCACGCCTATGAGTTGCTGAAACAAACGATAATCATATTAGTTCAATTAAATATTTAACAATCACATCATATGTTCAATATAAATAATTGATACGTACGCCTATGCGATCGTCAGAATAGATAATACTTACGCCTATGAAACCGCTGAAACAAAGAAGATATATAAATTCATTCGAATGTTTATTAGTACGATTATAAAATCGAAATAGAATTATTGATACATACGCCAATGAGATCTCCGGAAGAATACTTACGCCTATGGGAACCTGAAACAAAGAATAATTGCATTAATTCAATAGAATAATTAAAACTAAGGATATTCATTGTTATAAACAATACTCACCTCTATGAATAATCATTAGAGTTAATAATACTTACCTTTATAAATTATACTTACCTACGAAAAAGCACTAGAACACATACAAATAGTAATTACAGACGATTAATAAATAATAATTATAATTACAATTACAAACAGTTACAATGAAAATAAATAATATTTACAACTCAAATAAATACTATTTACAATCCAAGCAAATAGTATTTACAATTGAAATAAATAATATTTACAAGTGAAGTAAATATTATTCGCAATAAATAATATTTACAAGTTATATAAATATTCCAAATACATAATAATTACAATTCAGGTAAATATTATCTACAGTCACAAATAATATTTACAATGTAAATAAACAATATTTACAAAAACAAACAATATTTACAATATAATGTTTACTAATAGAACCAACAATATTTACAATGTAAATAAATAATATTTACAAAAACAAACAATATTTACAATATAATGTTTACTAATAGAACAAATAATATTTACAATTACAATTTATATAAGAATTATCGGAACTGTCAGAATTAAATGATCTCATAGAAATAATTCATAATTACGCCAATGGTTTCAATTAGAGAATAATTACGCTTCAGATCTCATGAAATTAGTAATTATTATACGAATTATCATATGTATCAGCAACAGAAATCGCAACTCTGCATCACGAATATTGCAAGATGCGATTAATTAATTATAAGTTAATTATAAGCACTCATCCATTGTAACACGAACACATTAGTTATAAGAATGCGAATATTTTCCGATTCCTATGCAATCGAAAACGAAGAAACTGCATATTTAAAAACAATTATTTAATATTGTGAATAATGGAAATTAATTATAACTCATTAAGTATAATTAATTTCCACGGTAAAAGCCAGTCGAGTTAGAAATTATAACTATTAAACCGTACAAACATTTAATAGTTACGCCTATGACATTCCAATCGAGACAAACAAGTTACATAACCGAGTGGCGTACGTGACTAATGGCACGTGGCGATTACATAAGCCAGTGGTCTACGTGACAAATCCGCCTAGCAACAGGCAGTTTTCGATGCTATAAATAGAAGCCGCCGTGCTTGTCTCCCTCTCTTGAGTCTTGGCTTTCGCGACGCACACACATCGTTCAGTTGCTCTTCAGATCGCGTCGTGTTCACATCGTAGAAGTGCAGTTCCGCGAGTGATCCTATTTCAATTTCGTTTTCGATTACGATTTCTGATTCCTTCCTTATTCTTTTCCTATTATTATTTCTTAATCCAATACATTAATTCCTTTTATTATTTATCGATTATACCGATTTACCTCTTGAGTCTTGGCTTTCGCGACGCACACACATCGTTCAGTTGCTCTTCAGATCGCGTCGTGTTCACATCGTAGAAGTGCGGTTCCGCGAGTGATTCTATTTCAATTTCGTTTTCGATTACGATTTCTGATTCCTTCCTTATTCTGTTCCTATTATTATTTCCTTATCCATTACATTAATTTCCTTTATTATTTTAATGATTATATCGATTTATCCTTATTTTGTTTACTATTTCTTTTCGTATTATCCGAATTACTGTTGTTTATTTCATCATTATAATTAGCGTTATATTATACCGACATCGTTCAGTTCCTATTATATTATATTCCTTTCGTTATTAAAATTGTGAAGTGAGTGAGAGAGTTTAATATTACATATATATATATATATATATATATATATATATATATATATATATTATAATATTCCTTCGACATTTCATTGCCTTTTCTTTTCTTCCTCTTCGATATTATTTCGGAAATACAGTGCGGTTTGACCTCGGTGCTGACGCACCCTGAAGTGTTATTTTTGGTGCAACCCTTCGTTTACCATCCCTTCACGGACGAATAAATAATTTAATTGAAAGTGTTTGCTATCGCCCTTTCCGGCCCTCGTTCTAAGGGCGAGGACGGTAACCTTAGTGTTCCGATCCGCGCCGACGAGTGACGAAAGTGCGAGCCCCAAGCATCGGCGTATCGCCAAAATTAGTGGAGTGCACTCCGTACAGTTTTCCCGACCCTCGTTCTAAGGGCGAGGACGATTACCACGTGTGTCGATCCGCGCCGACGAGTGACGGAATACTTGCCCCAGTGACACATTTTCTCGCGATATTTCGTACTTTCTCCTAGTGTTTCCCTTATTAAATTCCTCGATTCACCCCTGTTCCGAAACAACCCTTCTCTCTCTCTCTCTCTCTCTTTCTCTCCCGCACTCCATGCGACGCACCCGCCGAGCCGGGAAGAAATTCCAGCGTGCAAAGCAAGCACGCCTCGCGCACCAGCACCCCTACGGTCCATCCGGGCGCGTACCGCCCCCGGTTCAGGTGGCCACCCTCGCGAGCCACCCCCGCGAAGATTCCGCGTTGACCGCTCCGCGCTGCCGCGTCGTGTCGGTCCAGCGACTTCCTCCCGGATTCCGGATCACCCTCCGGCCGGCCCAGCAGCCTCCACCGCCGTGGAAACTCGACAGGGTGGAGTTCACCCCCTCATTGCCGCACCTGGAAGACATCTCCATTGACGACCCCCGCTAAGACCGATACGTACTCCTCCGCCGCCGCATCCTGTACCGCCACTTTTAGGCGCCTCTACTCCCCCTCGTAAGCAAGGGAGGTAAGTAGAAGTACAACCCCTTCCCGTTTCTCCTCCCCTTTCGCGCGCGTCGACCCTCGAATCGAGATATCGCCGGATACGGGCCGAGATTAGACGCGGACGTACGTGCCGCGTGGATCAAAGATCGTTCATTCACACACAGTCACTGACAAGGGGTGAGGAGGTCGGTTCAACCCCCTCTCTCATTTTCCCGTCGGAAAACACCCCCTCTTGCAATATTCGTGATGCAGAGTTGCGATTTCTGTTGCTGATACATATGATAATTCGTATAATAATTACTTATTTCATGAGATCCGAAGCGTAATTATTCTCTAGTTGAAACCATTGGCGTAACTATGAATTATTTCTATGAGATCATTTAATTCTGACTGTTCTGATAATTCTTATATAAATTGTAATTGTAAATATTATTTATTCTATTAGTAAACATTATATTGCAAATATTGTTTGTTTTTGTAAATATTATTTATTTACATTGTAAATATTATTTGTTCTATTAGTAAACATTATATTGTAAATATTGTTTGTTTTTGTAAATATTATTTATTTACATTGTAAATATTATTTGTTCTATTAGTAAACATTATATTGTAAATATTGTTTGTTTTTGTAAATATTATTTATTTACATTGTAAATATTATTCGTGACTGTAGATAATATTTATCTGAATTGTAATTATTATGTATTTGGATTGTAGATAATATTTATATAGCTTGTAAATATTATTTAATACTATTTGCTTGGATTGTAAATAGTATTTATTTGAGTTGTAAATATTATTTATTTTCATTGTAACTGTTTGTAATTGTAATTATAATTATTATTTATTAATCGTTTGTAATTACTATTTGTATGTGTTCTAGTGCTTTTCGTAGGTAAGTATAATTTATAAAGGTAAGTATTATTAACTCTAATGATTGTTCGTAGAGGTGAGTATTGTTTATAACAATGAATATCCTTAGTTTTAATTATTCTATTGAATTAATGCAATTATTCTTTGTTTCAGGTTCCCATAGGCGTAAGTATTCTTCCGGAGATCTCAGTGGCGTATGTATCAATAATTCTATTTCGATTTTATAATCGTACTAATAAACATTCGAATGAATTTATATATCTTCTTTGTTTCAGCGGTTTCATAGGCGTAAGTATTATCTATTCTGACGATCGCGTAGGCGTACGTATCAATTATTTATATTGAACATATGATGTGATTGTTAAATATTTAATTGAACTAATATGATTATCGTTTGTTTCAGCAACTCATAGGCGTGAGTATTGTTTCTCTTACCGGTTTCATAGGCGTAAGTATTACTTCTTTTATATTATATATATAATGCGATTATTAATATTTAATCGAACTAATATGACTTATTGTTTGTTTCAGCGATTCATAGACGTAAGTATTATTTGTTCTGGAGATTCCATAGGCGTAGGTACCGATTATTATATGTAATTTATATAATATAATTATTAATATTTAATCAAACTAATATGCATTATTATTTGTTTCAGCGATTCGTAACGTAAGTATTAGTTATTCCAACGATTCCATAGGCGTAGGCATCGATTATTTGTCGACTTGATAAAGGTTAGTATTATATGTTCCGTTTAAATTATATATGAGTTATATGAATGTGATATGTCACTATACGTTGTTTCAGGTACAGTGCGTTTCAAAACATCGCTTATGGAATGTTTGGAGTGGGGGAACGCGAAGAGCTAATCTACTCTAAATGTTAATTAATTATGATTTTAGATATAATTTATAATAACTTATGACTAACTTACAACTAATTCCAACGTTGTCGTTCGGACAACGTCACAATTAAACATGTTTCTCGATGTTTCGATCCTTATGTGGATCATTCTCAAAGAGACATTTTTTGCGTCACAAAATTAAAACAGAAAATTCGTTTTATCTCACAATTAAAGACAGAAAGAACATTCATTTATATGAATATTTTTCACTGTTTTTAAGTATAGTATAATCACAGTTCCTGAGTTCATTCTCATATGTTCTGTTACACCCTATATATTTTACTTTACTTTATAACTTGCATACTACTTACGGAAAAAGTACCATCAGCATAGGTACAGTGGGAGGTATCAAGAACCTTCAAAAGTGTGCCAGTAGTGAATAAAATTGCTACTTTACCCTCTTCATCCTTTATTACTATTTTAGTAATGTTATCCATGAAAGAATGAATCTCAATGCATTCACTTATCGCGATTAAATTAGGTGCAACTTGTGGGTAGCTTTTTTGTCTTTCTCGGAAAAGTACAGCTTTTATACTGTTATACGATAATGTGCTTGCAGCAATAGTATACCTAGACAAAAAATTTTTTTAGTTTCTTAATATATTTTTAATCTATTTCATATTGTTCAAAGTTTCTTTCAAAAATATGGGACAATAATTACTCTCTACAGATGTCATCGAATATCTTTTTTAATGGGATTAATGTCTCCCGACATAGTTGAAGCATATCACTCTTCATTTTCTCCCGCTGGATTGTATGAAACAATTTAGAATGGTTGTGGGGTTTTAATAAAGTAACATAACCATCGCTAAGAGTCATTGCAGCCCCACAACATCGTGTAGTTCGTCGAGTGTTGCACCGATAAATGTTTTCACTGCGACTATCTTTATTGTAAGAATAATCGTTGTGTACATAAATGAAAGTCCCTTTCGCTTTCCCTGCGATTTTTTCCATCTATTAACAATATACGTAGTTTCAGAAAACAAAATATTATCGTCTATACAATGAATTTTGAACAGCCACAATTAAACAAATGTAAAAAAAAGTGGTAAAACATTAACGACATGGTAAAGTTAAGATTACACATTTTATAGAAATGAATATAGAAATACGATAATTACCTTGAATAATTGATTCAAACAATATATTGTGATATTTGTTAGCTACGCGTTGCGTGCGTAAAATTGCGTCCATGTAAAATAACAAATGATGGTCGCTGACTAAACAAATGCTTGTGAAAAACATAAAAATGAAGATATACTCGGTTTTGGTTTGGTTTCGTTTATTCTTTTCTTTATGATATTATCGATGATATAGAAACTTGCCGTAAAATTAGTTATAACAAAGAACATTGTTGTTAAAAATTTGTTTACATCAACATATCCTACTCATCGAGAAGAGAAAAAGTTTGAAAGGAATTATATGTCGCAAACAAGTAGTTATTGAGATATACGCTGAAAAAGAATGTGGAACATTTTATCTTGATTATTTTTGTCTATACGTATAACACCACAAAGTCAAATTCTGCAAAAACTTTTTCAGCTTGTATCTCAATAACTATTTGTTTGCGAAATAGGGTTTTCTCAAATATTTACCCAAAAAACGAAATTACTTTCCGAATAACCCAATATTAATTAAATATGCAGAGTTTGCCAAATAAAGAGTTACAAGTTGTTTACTGAGAATCTAATGGTGGTATTCGTTGCATCTTTCTATTAAATTAATTAGTCCACAGAGGCTAATCTCTTAATACACAACAAATTATTTTGACTCTTAAAGTTTTTTAAATAGAAAGCGGTATCAATTTACATTATTGTGATAATTCTCATCAAACTGAATAACATTTACCTGAACCATTTTTTTATTGTGACATACTACGTATGTCACATAATAGAAACTAGTGCACAGTAAAATTAGTGTATATCATAAGACACTTTGAGTTTATCTAATAAATGGTAAAAAATGTAGCCTCTGTGACTAGAAAATTATTGTATACTTTCTAAACAAGTACTTATCAATAAAAAAGCCTTTACACAACATAAAATGAAATAAATACAGAACTGTTTAGAGTCGAGTTTACTAAGTTCCCACTTTTTATTGTTATAGAGTCTTAAACTATTTACATATTATAATATTTCAAGTATATTTGAATTCTACGCAGCACTGCTTACTTAATTTTTCCTTTACTTATTTCATACATTGAAAAAATACATGAATTAAAGCTCAAACGCAAGGTTCACTTTTCACTGTATATTATGTAGTTAAAATGAATAAGAAAAGTGATTATGTGTCTATAAAAAAGCACGTACATCTGATTGGGGAAATTCAATCTCCGTTTACATTTATCATTCTAAAAGCTGCCGTGACATTACACGGTGATTAACAGTTTTAAAACAAATTGTAAAAAGCACGATCATGTACGTAACATATAATTAAGTTATTAATGCTTTTTATTTCAGAATATAATACTTTTCAAGATCACAAGTTACATGTTACTCACCGTTAAAACATTTTCCCGCAATAATCATGATCTGTCCAAGTTGAAATGAAAATAATTCCGCTAATAGTTCTGCTTCGTACACCACATGTAAAAGATAAATTTGAAAAATCACAAAGTATCGTATTCATTCCTTACAAAAATGATTATATTTTATAGGCAGAATGTACTTATCTAAATTATCATTTTTACACAGAATTATTCAGGAGCCGTGAAAGCAATTCTACACATTTGTATAATTTTGCAGTACTTCGCTCTTCGTTGTCACTATTTTAATTCACAATCAGATTAATTTCAAAAATTGAATAATTCATGCATTCCGTGGGATATATTATATTCACGTTTAATTATTGTACTCTTCTTTCATAAACTTTATATTTTAATATAGACTTCATCGATATCATATTTCGAGTAAAATCATTATATCCTAACATTTACTACAGACTCTAAAAACCATTCATTTTAACACTTCAAATATTAATTAGTTTCGGTTAATTTTACAGATTCATCACAGGAAATCCTAAACATGGATTTGACACTTAACATCAAGCGCACATAACCCGAAATTAATTACGAGTTGGCCGCATTTCCATCACTGTCTAAAATTAGTGTGCGCATTTCTATTTGCTCGCAATTCGCTTGTGTCCAGTTTTATCTGTGCGCAATAAATATGTTTCCAATTCTATTTGTGCGCAATTGAAACGTTTCCGATTCTTCTTGTGTCCAATCATACTGTGTCCAAAAGATATGTGCGCAATGTGTACGTGCGCAATCGTATTGTGCGCAACTGAAGGCCTCTCATATTCAGGTATATTCTCGTATTTTCTTCTATATTCTAGTAATATTATGGTATATTCTGGCATATTCTGCTATATTCTCGTATATTCTATTATATTCTGCTATATTCTAGTATATTTTGGTATATTCTCGTATATTCTTCTATATTTGAGTAATATTATGGTATATTCTGGTATATTCTGGTATATTCTAGTATATTCAGGTATATTCTCGTATATTCTTCTATATTCTACTAATATTATGGTATATTATGGTATATTCTGGTATATTCTTCTATATTCTAGTAATATTATGGTATATTCTGGTATATTCTTCTATATTCTAGTAATATTATGGTATATTCTCGTATATTCTTCCATATTCGAGTAATATTATGGTATATTCAGGTATATTCAAGTATATTCTGGTATATTCTGCTATATTCTAGAATATTCTTGAATATTCTTCTATATTCTAGTAATATTATGGTATATTCTCCTATATTCTAGTAATATTATCGTATATTCTCGTATATACTTCAATATTCGAGTAATATTATGGTATATTCTGGTATATTCAAGTATATTCTGGTATATTCTGCTACATTCTAGTATATTCAGGTATATTCAGGTATATTCTCGTATATTCTTCTATATTCTACTAATATTATGGTATATTCTGGTATATTCTTCTATATTCTAGTAATATTATGGTATATTCTCATATATTCTTCTATATTCTAGTAATACTATGGTATATTATGCTATATTCTAGTATATTCTGGTATACTCTCGTATATTCTTCTATATTAGACTAATATTATGGTATATTCTGGTATATTCAAGTATATTCTGGTATATTCTGCTATATTCTAGTACATTCTCGTATATTCTTCTATATTCTAGTAATATTATGGTATATTCTGGCATATTCTGCTATATTCTCCTATATTCTATTATATTCTGCTATATTCTAGTATATTTTGGTATATTCTCGTATATTCTTCTATATTCGAGTAATATTATGGTATATTCTGGTATATTCTGTTATATTCTAGTATATTCAGGTATATTCTCGTATATTCTTCTATATTCTACTAATATTATGGTATATTCTGGTATATTCTTCTATATTCTAGTAATATTATGCTATATTCTGGTATATTCTCCTATATTCTAGTAATATTATGGTATATTCTCGTATATTCTTCCATATTCGAGTAATATTATGGTATATTCTGGTATAATCAAGTAGATTCTGGTATATTCTGCTATATTCTAGTATATTCTCCAATATTCTTCTATATTCTAGTAATATTATGGTATATTCTGGTATATTCTCCTATATTCTAGTAATATTATCGTATGTGGCGGCCCGCGCAAAGAGCACGCCGACCACCGACAACATACAATGTATACGCGGCGGCGACCGTCCTCGGAAAGCCGCAGCGAAACACGTGAAGATCGGCTTCGGGGACGGTCGCCATCTGCTAAACAATCGACTGACGCGAGGGAGAATCGGTCGGTCAAAGGTATGCGGTCGACACTCGCTCGCGAACGTCGGTATAGGACGGTTGACGGTCCACCGACGAATAAAGACGTATACCCGCGAACACGGCCTCAGTCATTTCACCCGACTCCCACATAATTGGTGACCCCGACGTGATCTGTCACGCAAAGGCAGAGCGAACCGCGGTAGTGTGCAGTTCGGGTGCATAAAAAAAAATTAATTACGGAACGCAGCGATGACTGACCCGCTAGCGCCCGGTAACGCCAACGTCGTACCCTTGGCGGGCGTAGCACGAGTGGCCATAAAAATCCCACCGTTCTGGGAAAAGAACCCACGAATATGGTTCCAGCAATTGGAATCCCAGTTCGTCCTGTCTGGGATCACGCAGGACGTCACAAAGTACCACTACGTCACAGCGAACTTGGAGAACAAGTACGCTGACGTAGTGGTCGACTATATCGGCAGCCCGCCGGAAAGCAATATGTACGAAACGCTCAAGACGGAGCTCATACGACGAATCGCGGATTCCAAGGAACAGGACATCCGAAACCTGCTGGAACACGAGGAGATCGGGGACCGGAAGCCTTCCGTCTTCCTGCGACGCCTGCAGGGCCTCGCCGCCGGTGCCGTGACAGACGAGTTCCTGAAGACGCTGTGGATGGCGCGGCTGCCAACGAACGTACAAACTGTGCTAGTGACGAGACGGAGGGACCCGCTGTCCGACCTCGCAGCCCTCGCCGATGCCGTCATCGAGGTGTCGTCTCGTGCGCAGGTCAACGCCGCATCGACGAGTCGAATGGACGAGACCCAGGCGTTGATAGCGGAACTCCGCCGCGAAATCGCGGCCCTTCGCGTCGGTATGGACACCCGCCGCGCGCGGTCCAAGTCGCGCGGTCCTCGCGAAAGAAGGGCGTCGAAGTCGCGAAGCCGAAGCGACGAGGTACCACCTGGTGACGGCAGATGCTGGTACCACTGGAAACACGGTCCCGCCGCGAGGAAGTGCCGCGACCCGTGTTCCCAGGCGGCGGAAAACCGGCGGGACGGTCGTTGATGGCGGCGAACGACTCTGCGCCGGCTACAAGCCGCCTGTTCGTGACGGATCGGACAACAAAAATCACCTTCATGGTGGACACAGGATCCGACCTGTGCGTTTTCCCGCGTTCGCGTGTGAGTGGTGCACGCGAAAGGACGGCATATGAACTTTACGCCGCGAACGGTTCAACGATCACAACGTACGGCTCCGTGAGGTTCGCGTTGAACTTCAGCCTGCGTCGGGACTTTTCGTGGCGGTTTGTGATCGCGGACGTTACAACCCCGATAATCGGCGCCGATTTTTTGAGCCATTACGGACTCCTAGTCGATATGCGCGCGAAAAAACTAATAGACGGTGTCACGACGCTGTCGGCGGCTGGTCGTATAGTGACGTGTTGTGCCGATAGCGTGAAGGCGATTTCCGGTGAGTCCACCTACCACAGGATCCTCGCGGGATTCCCTGACCTCACGCGGCCGTCGGGAGGACACCGCACGGCCAAACACGCGACGAAGCACCACATCCGGACGACGCCAGGCCCGCCGGTATCGTGCAAGCCCCGTCGGCTGGCCCCGGATAAACTCCGCATCGCTAAGGCGGAATTCGAGGCGATGGTGAGGGACGGAACAGCGCGCCGATCCGAAAGCTGTTGGTCATCGGCCCTACACCTGACACCGAAGAAAAGCGGCGAGTGGCGACCGTGCGGGGATTACCGCGCATTAAACGCGAGAACAATCGCGGACAAATATCCGGTGCCGCACATCGAAGATTTCGCGCAGCGCTTGGGGGGAAAAAGCGTGTTTTCTACGATAGACTTGGTGCGCGCATACAATCAGATACCGGTGAACCCGCAGGACATCGCGAAAACCGCGATCACGACCCCGTTTGGCCTGTTTGAATTCCTCTGGATGTCTTTCGGACTTCGAAACGCAGCGCAGACATTCCAGCGGTTTATGGACGAAGTGTTACGCGGCCTCGACTGGTGCTACGTTTACATAGACGATATTCTGGTCGCATCGAGCTCAGTCGAGGAACACGAAGAGCACCTACGCGAACTTTTTTCCCGCCTAAACGAGTACGGGGTGCTCGTCAATTGTGCGAAGTGTGTGTTCGGTGCGCCGGAGGTGACGTTTCTCGGCTACGCAGTGTCCGCGCACGGTACCCGACCGCTTCCAAAGAAGGTCGAAGCGATTCGAACTTTCCCGCGCCCGGAAACGGTGAAAGAGCTGCGACAGTTTCTGGGCGTAATAAACTTTTATCGACGGTTCGTGCGAACGGCCGCCGAGATGCAGGCGCCACTCAACGCGGCCCTCCAGGGTAACGTGAAGGGACGAGCACCGGTGACATGGACTCCGGAGCGAATCGAGGCCTTCGAGAGGTGCAAGGAAAGCCTGGCGCACGCAGCTCTTCTGGCCCATCCCGACACCACGCTGCCCCTTGCGATCTTCAGCGACGCATCGGATTTCACGGTAGGCGCTGCGTTGCAGCAGCGGTCACGCGACGGATGGCAGCCGTTGGCTTTCTTTACAAAGAAGTTAACGGCGGCCGAGCGCAAATACAGTCCGTATGATCGGGAACTGCTCGCGATATACAAGGCTGTACGGTATTTTCGGCATATGGTCGAGGGTCGCGAATTCACGGTTTTTACCGACCATAAGCCCATAACTTTCGCGTTCGCGCAGCGCCCCGAAAAACATACGCCGCGACAGTTCCGCTATCTGGACCTCATCGGCCAATTCACGACCGACATTCGGCATGTGGCCGGTCGAGACAACGTGGTCGCCGATGCTCTGTCCCGGATAGCGGAGATCTCTACCGCGATAGATTACGCGAAACTCGCGAAATCGCAGCGAGAGGACGAGGAGCTCCGAACGCTCCTGCGATCACCCGACTCCTCTCTTAATATCAAGAAAATAGAATTACCGAGCGACAACACCGAGTTGTACTGCGACGTTTCGACTTCCGCGTTACGACCATTCGTAACGAGGGAGTTCCGAGAACACGTGTTCACGTCGCTACACAATCTTGCGCACCCCGGTGCCAAGGCGACCGCGAAATTGGTCGCACAAAGATTCGTTTGGCCAGGTATGCAAAAAGATTGCAAAGCCTGGGCACGAGCGTGCGTACCATGCCAACGGGCGAAAACGGGTAGACACGTGTCTGCTCCGGTCGGTACTTTTCGAACTCCTTCGGCGCGTTTCGAACACGTCCACGTGGACATAGTAGGCCCGTTGCCGATGTCGAGGGGATATCGATACTGCGTGACGTGCGTCGATCGTTACACGCGCTGGCCGGAGGCGTTCCCCGTCGAAAACATCACCGCCGAGACGGTGGCGTACGCGTTATTTTCGGGGTGGATCGCCCGATACGGTACACCCCACCGAATCACTACCGATCAAGGGCGACAATTTGAATCTGCGTTGTTGAAGCAGTTGTTGTACCTTATCGGTACAAAACACCTCCGTACGACCGCGTACCACCCGGCGGCAAACGGCATGGTGGAGCGATTCCACCGCCAGCTGAAAGCGGCAATCGTTTGCCACGCGGACAGCTGGGCCGACGCGTTGCCGATCGTCCTTCTGGGCATTCGAGCCGCCTGGAAGGAGGACATTCAAGCGACCTCCGCCGAAATGGTTTACGGCGAACCGATTCGCCTACCGGGCGAGCTTCTTTTAGACCGGCGAGACGCGAACGTTAACGACGAGGCGTTCATCGCGAGATTACGAGAACATTTCCGTGGGTTGCGTCCGACGCCGGTAACGCGCCACGGAAAAAAGAAAACATTTGTATTCAAGGACCTCAATACGAGAAAAGATACGAGAAAAGAAAAGTGCTTTGCAGCCTGCGTACGACGGTCCTTACGAGGTGATTGAGCGGCACCCGAAACACTTTAACATTCGTGTTAAAGATCGAGTGGTTCCGGTGTCGTTAGATCGCCTCAAACCCGCGTACCTGCTAAACGACGACGAGCAGGGTACACCGGACAGGCCCTCGCCGCGGGGGGTCAACAGCGATGCTCCGGTCCCCAGTACGGAGGAGCGAATCGAACGCTCTACAAGATCGGGAAGGCGCGTTCATTTTCCCGACCGCTATGCGGCGACTCCTTAGATTTAGTCATTAGTGTAAGTAGTTTGTAAGCAACAATGTATATAGTATTGTAAATAGTAAACTTGTAGCGTTAAATAAAAGCGAGCGAACCCCTAATTTCACCAAGGGAGGTGATGTGGCGGCCCGCGCAAAGAGCACGCCGACCACCGACAACATACAATGTATACGCGGCGGCGACCGTCCTCGGAAAGCCGCAGCGAAACACGTGAAGATCGGCTTCGGGGACGGTCGCCATCTGCTAAACAATCGACTGACGCGAGGGAGAATCGGTCGGTCAAAGGTATGCGATCGACACTCGCTCGCGAACGTCGGTATAGGACGGTTGACGGTCCACCGACGAATAAAGACGTATACCCGCGAACACGGCCTCAGTCATTTCACCCGACTCCCACACGTATATTCTCGTATATTCTTCTATATTCGAGTAATATTCTGGTATATTCTGGTATATTCTAGTATATTCAGATACATTCACGTATATTCTTCTTTATTCTAGTAATATTATGGTATATTCTGGTATATTCTGGTAAATTCTGCTATGTTCTAGTATATTCAGGTATATTCTAGTAATATTATGGTATATTCTGGCATATTCTGCTATATTCTAGTATATTCAGGTATATTCTCGTATATTCTTCTATATTCTAGTAATATTATGGTATATTCTGGCATATTCTGCTATATTCTCGTATATTCTATTATATTCTGCTATATTCTAGTATATTTTGGTATATTCTCGTATATTCTTCTATATTCGAGTAATATTATGGTATATTCTAGTATATTCTGGTATATTCTAGTATATTCAGGTATATTCTCGTATATTCTTCTATATTCTACTAATATTATGGTATATTCTGGTATATTCTTCTATATTCTAGTAATATTATGGTATATTCTCATATATTCTTCAATATTCTAGTAATACTATGGTATATTATGCTATATTCTAGTATATTCTGGTATACTCTCGTATATTCTTCTATATTAGACTAATATTATGGTATATTCTGGTATATTCAAGTATATTCTGGTATATTCTGCTATATTCTAGTATATTCTCGTATATTCTTCTATATTCTAGAAATATTATGGTATATTCTGGCATATTCTGCTATATTCTCCTATATTCTATTATATTCTGCTATATTCTAGTATATTTTGGTTTATTCTCGTATATTCGTCTATATTCGAGTAATATTATGGTATATTCTGGTATATTCTGTTATATTCTAGTATATTCAGGTATATTCTCGTATATTCTTCTATATTCTACTAATATTATGGTATATTCTGGTATATTCTTCTATATTCTAGTAATATTATGCTATATTCTGGTATATTCTCCTATATTCTAGTAATATTATCGTATATTCTCGTATATTCTTCTATATTCGAGTAATATTCTGGTATATTCTGGTATATTCTAGTATATTCAGATAGATTCACGTATATTCTTCTATATTCTAGTAATATTATGGTATATTCTGGTATATTCTGGTAAATTCTGCTATATTCTAGTATATTCAGGTATATTCTAGTAATATTATGGTATATTCTGGCATATTCTGCTATATTCTAGTATATTCAGGTATATTCTCGTATATTCTTCTATATTCTAGTAATATTATGGTATATTCTGGCATATTCTGCTATATTCTCGTATAGTCTATTATATTCTGCTATATTCTAGTATATTTTGGTATATTCTCGTATATTCTTCTGTATTCGAGTAATATTATGGTATATTCTGGTATATTCTGGTATATTCTAGTATATTCAGGTATATTCAGGTATATTCTGGTATATTCTTGTATATTCTAGTAATATTATGGTATATTCTGGTATATTCTTCTATATTCTAGTAATATTATGGTATATTCTGGTATATTCAAGTATATTCTGGTATATTCTGCTATATTCTAGTATATTCTCGTATATTCTTCTATATTCGAGTAATATTATGGTATATTCTGGTATATTCAAGTATATTCTGGTATATTCTGCTATATTCTAGTATATTCAGGTATATTCTGGTATATTCTTCTATATTCTAGTAATATTATGGTATATTCTGGTATATTCTTCTATATTCTAGTAATATTATGGTATATTCTGGTATATTCTTCTATATTCTAGTAATATTATGGTATATTCTCGTATATTCTTCCATATTCGAGTAATATTATGGTATATTCTGGCATATTCTGCTATATTCTCGTATATTCTATTATATTCTGCTATATTCTAGTATATTTTGGTATATTCTCGTATATTCTTCTATATTTGAGTAATATTATGGTATATTCTGGTATATTCTGGTATATTTTTGTATATTCAGGTATATTCTCGTATATTCTTCTATATTCTACTAATATTATGGTATATTATGGTATATTCTGGTATATTCTTCTATATTCTAGTAATATTATGGTATATTCTGTTATATTCTTCTATATTCTAGTAATATTATGGTATATTCTCGTATATTCTTCCATATTCGAGTAATATTATGGTATATTCAGGTATATTCAAGTATATTCTGGTATATTCTACTATATTCTAGAATATTCTCGAATATTCTTCTATATTCTAGTAATATTATGGTATATTCTCCTATATTCTAGTAATATTATCGTATATTCTCGTATATACTTCAATATTCGAGTAATATTATGGTATATTCTGGTATATTCAAGTATATTCTGGTATATTCTGCTACATTCTAGTATATTCAGGCATATTCAGGTATATTCTCGTATATTCTTCTATATTCTACTAATATTATGGTATATTCTCGTATATTCTTCTATATTCGAGTAATATTCTGGTATATTCTGGTATATTCTAGTATATTCAGATACATTCACGTATATGCTTCTATATTCTAGTAATATTATGGTATATTCTGGTAAATTCTGCTATATTCTAGTATATTCAGGTATATTCTAGTAATATTATGGTATATTCTGGCATATTCTGCTACATTCTAGTATATTCAGGTATATTCTCGTATATTCTTCTATATTCTAGTAATATTATGGTATATTCTGGCATATTCTGCTATATTCTCGTATATTCTATTATATTCTGCTATATTCTAGTATATTTTGGTATATTCTCGTATATTCTTCTATATTCGAGTAATATTATGGTATATTCTAGTATATTCTGGTATATTCTAGTATATTCAGGTATATTCTCGTATATTCTTCTATATTCTACTAATATTATGGTATATTCTGGTATATTCTTCTATATTCTAGTAATATTATGGTATATTCTCATATATTCTTCAATATTCTAGTAATACTATGGTATATTATGCTATATTCTTGTAGGGATCTTTTGTGCATAGGGATCAAAGACGAAAATCAAAGCAACAACATTTAATGATACAGAATATATATGGTTATGAAAAACAAAAATTAAACAACATGAACTCGCTCGATCGCTTTCTCACTCCAAAACTCGCTCTCTCTCTCTAAACTCGCTTCTCGACCTCTCGCACGACTCTTCACGCCTTCATTCATACCAATAACATAGACATGTACTCCGATCTACAATTCGTAGGACCCACGAGTCAAGGATCCCACACTCGGCCATCCTGCACGATATCTGTCCCCAGATATGTTTATTTATTCTTCGACTGATGAGATGTCGCTAGCCTCATCAATCCAGGGCTTCATATATTCTGCCGAAGTTGACGTCTGCTGCGGACCCTCGTGCTCGCCTACTTTATGTACAACGAAACGATCGTTCCTTAGAACTTTTGTCACACGATACGGACCTAAATATTTGGGCGCAAACTTCAAGCCCGGGCCGTATTGGGTTCTCTTTATGGCCACCAATTCGCCTTCTTTGTATTGCCGAGCCTTCTTCCTATGTTTATCGTAGCCACGACGATTCTCACGCTGAACTTTTAAAATACATTCCTTAGCTTGATTCCGCTGCTCTTCTCTGTTGCTTTGGAACATATCAATCCATTCCCTCTCTATCAATTCACGAATATCTGCGTTATTCTTCATTCTTGGGTGTGTCCCAAACAATAATCTAAATGGCGTTGTACCGATGCTTCTATGAGGTGTTGCATTTAAAAATTTCTGAGTAATATCCAAATAGCGATACCACTCATCCGGTTTGGGCGCAGACAACTTTGTTACTATTGGTATAAGTGTCCTATTCACACGCTCTACCTGTCCATTAGCTCTTGGCATTCCTGTCGTTATCAGACTGTGTTCTATTGCTTCTGATTTGCAATATTCTCGAAAATCATTTGAAGTAAAAGCAGTGCCACGATCAGAGATAATTTTCCGAGGATTTCCAAAAATCGCTGATTGTTTCTTTAAACGTTCTACTACTTCGGAGGTAGCTGTAGTTTTTGTGGCATACAACCACACAAACTTCGAAAATGCATCCACGACCACGAAAATATGCTTGTAACTCTTTCGTGTGGATGGCAGTGGCCCGAGATGGTCAATGTGATACACATCTAATGGAATATTCCCTTTGTCAATAGAATGTAAAAATCCTTCTTGTCTCCCATGTTTCTTTTCGGCTAGAATGCATGGAACACAATTGCGCACCACTTTCTCAACTTTTGATTTAAGTCTGTGAACCAATAATCTTTTCTAACTAGAGTCTCTGTTTTTGAACTCCCGAAATGACCATTCTCGTGTACGCGTCGAATAATTTGCGATTGCATACTACGCGGCACTATTAGTTTCACGTCACCCTCAATTTCCTTAAACAACAGTCTATTCCGCAATACGAACCCATTTAATCGTTTTTCATTCACTCCTTCGAAAATCGGTTTCAAAGTCTCATCCTCACACTGCGCTTTACGAATTCTCGCAATTATGCTATCCTCGCATTCGTTCATTAACATACACTCCGGTAACGGATTTCGGCTTAACGCATCTACGTGTCTTAAACTATTTCCCGCACGATGTTCTATTTTATAATTAAATTCCTCTAATAAAAGAGCCCACCTCGCAACTCGAACACATAAATCTCTCTTACGCATCGTTAATGTAAACGCTTGACAATCTGTGATTATCTTAAATGGTATACCCAACAAGTATATTCTAAATTTTCGTAGGGCTTTAACTACTGCTAAAACTTCCAGCTCGTAACTAATATATTTCGATTCTGCTGGTGTCGTTTTTCCACTTGCAAAGTATACCGGATAAAACTTATTATCAATATTATTACGCTGCAAAAGAATTGCACCATAACCATGCATCGAAGCATCCGTATGTAGTTCAGTCTCCGCTTCTAATCTATATAATTTTAAAACTGGACTATTGCTCAATATAGTTTTTAACTTCGCAAATGCAAATTTTTCTTCCTCCCCAAAGTGAAAATTGACGTTCGATTTCAATAAGTTTGTTAACGGTCGTGCGATCACAGAATAGTTTGCGATAAACTTTCGAAAGTAATCAGCCAAACCTAAAAAACTTTGATTTTGCTTGAAATTTTGTGGTTGTGGAAATTTCATAACCGCCTCTGTTTTCCTTTCTGATGGACGAACACTTCCGTCTTCAATTATGTGCCCTAAAAACTCTACTTTAGTCTGCAAGAAGCTGCATTTCTTCCAATTGATCTTTAGACCAAATCCCTCCGCAACACGCACTACCATCTTTAGATTTTCTATACCAGTTTCAAAATCCGTTGAGGGAACAATTAGGTCGTCCATATAAGTCAAAACCTTTTTCTCGTTAATCAAATCTTTAAAAACAGCATTTATAAATTTCTGGAATACTGCGGGTGAATTACATAAACCAAATGGAACATAAGTCCTACATTCGTAGGACCCACGAGTCAAGGATCCCACATTCTAGTATATTCTGGTATACTCTCGTATATTCTTCTATATTAGACTAATATTATGGTATATTCTGGTATATTCAAGTATATTCTGGTATATTCTGGTATATTCAAGTATATTCTGGTATATTCTGCTATATTCTAGTATATTCTCGTATATTCTTCTATATTCTAGAAATATTATGGTATATTCTGGCATATTCTGCTATATTCTCCTATATTCTATTATATTCTGCTATACTCTAGTATATTTTGGTTTATTCTCGTATATTCGTCTATATTCGAGTAATATTATGGTATATTCTGGTATATTCTGTTATATTCTAGTATATTCAGGTATATTCTCGTATATTCTTCTATATTCTACTAATATTATGGTATATTCTGGTATATTCTTCTATATTCTAGTAATATTATGCTATATTCTGGTATATTCTCCTATATTCTAGTAATATTATCGTATATTCTCGTATATTCTTCTATATTCGAGTAATATTCTGGTATATTCTAGTAATACTATGGTATATTATGCTATATTCTAGTATATTCTGGTATACTCTCGTATATTCTTCTATATTAGACTAATATTATGGTATATTCTGGTATATTCAAGAATATTCTGGTATATTCTGCTATATTCTAGTATATTCTCGTATATTCTTCTATATTCTAGTAATATTATGGTATATTCTGGCATATTCTGCTATATTCTCCTATATTCTATTATATTCTGCTATATTCTAGTATATTTTGGTATATTCTCGTATATTCTTCTATATTCGAGTAATATTATGGTATATTCTGGTATATTCTGTTATATTCTAGTATATTCAAGTATATTCTAGTATATTCTTCTATATTCTACTAATATTATGGTATATTCTGGTATATTCTTCTATATTCTAGTAATATTATGCTATATTCTGGTATATTCTCCTATATTCTAGTAATATTATCGTATATTCTCGTATATTCTTCTATATTCGAGTAATATTCTGGTATATTCTGGTATATTCTAGTATATTCAGATACATTCACGTATATTCTTCTATATTCTAGTAATATTATGGTATATTCTGGTATATTCTGGTAAATCCTGCTATATTCTAGTATATTCAAGTATATCCTTGTAATATTATGGTATATTCTGGCATATTCTGCTATATTCTAGTATATACAGGTATATTCTCGTATATTCTTCTATATTCTAGTAATATTATGGTATATTCTGGCATATTCTGCTATATTCTCGTATATTCTATTATATTCTGCTATATTCTAGTATATTTTGGTATATTCTCGTATATTCTTCTATATTCGAGTAATATTATGGTATATTCTAGTATATTCTGGTATATTCTAGTATATTCAGGTATATTCAGGTATATTCTGGTATATTCTTGTATATTCTAGTAATATTATGGTATATTCTGGTATATTCTTCTATATTCTAGTAATATTATGGTATATTCTGGTATATTCAACTATATTCTGGTATATTCTCCTATATTCTAGTATATTCTCGTATATTCTTCTATATTCGAGTAATATTATGGTATATTCTGGTATATTCAAGTATATTCTGGTATATTCTGCTACATTCTAGTATATTCTTCTATATTCTACTAATATTATGGTATATTCTGGTATATTCTTCTATATTCTAGTAATATTATGCTATATTCTGGTATATCCTCCTATATTCTAGTAATATTATCGTATATTCTCGTATATTCTTCTATATTCGAGTAATATTCTGGTATATTCTGGTATATTCTAGTATATTCAGATACATTCACGTATATTCTTCTATATTCTAGTAATATTATGGTATATTCTGGTATATTCTGGTAAATCCTGCTATATTCTAGTATATTCAGGTATATCCTTGTAATATTATGGTATATTCTGGCATATTCTGCTATATTCTAGTATATTCAGGTATATTCTCGTATATTCTTCTATATTCTAGTAATATTATGGTATATTCTGGCATATTCTGCTATATTCTCGTATATTCTATTATATTCTGCTATATTCTAGTATATTTTGGTATATTCTCGTATATTCTTCTATATTCGAGTAATATTATGGTATATTCTGGTATATTGTAGTATATTCAGGTATATTCAGGTATATTCTGGTATATTCTTGTATATTCTAGTAATATTATGGTATATTCTGGTATATTCTTCTATATTCTAGTAATATTATGGTATATTCTGGTATATTCAAGTATATTCTGGTATATTCATGTATATTCTGGTATATTCTGCTATATTCTAGTATATTCAGGTATATTCAGGTATATTCTGGTATATTCTTCTATATTCTAGTAATATTATGGTATATTCTGGTATATTCTTCTATATTCTAGTAATATTATGGTATATTCTGGTATATTCTTCTATATTCTAGTAATATTATGGTATATTCTCGTATATTCTTCCATATTCGAGTAATATTATGGTATATTCTGGTATATTCTAGTATATTCAGATACATTCTCGTATATTCTTCTATATTCTAGTAATATTATGGTATATTCTGGTATATTCTGGTATATTCTGCTATATTCTAGTATATTCAGGTATATTCTAGTAATATTATGGTATATTCTGGTATATTCTGGCATATTCTGCTATATTCTAGTATATTCAGGTATATTCTCGTATATTCTTCTATATTCTAGTAATATTATGGTATATTCTGGCATATTCTGCTATATTCTCGTATATTCTATTATATTCTGCTATATTCTAGTATATTTTGGTATATTCTCGTATATTCTTCTATATTCGAGTAATATTATGGTATATTCTGGTATATTGTAGTATATTCAGGTATATTCAGGTATATTCTGGTATATTCTTGTATATTCTAGTAATATTATGGTATATTCTGGTATATTCTTCTATATTCTAGTAATATTATGGTATATTCTGGTATATTCAAGTATATTCTGGTATATTCAAGTATATTCTGGTATATTCTTCTATATTCTAGTAATATTATGGTATATTCTGGTATATTCTTCTATATTCTAGTAATATTATGGTATATTCTGGTATATTCTTCTATATTCTAGTAATATTATGGTATATTCTCGTATATTCTTCCATATTCGAGTAATATTATGGTATATTCTGGTATATTCTAGTATATTCAGATACATTCTCGTATATTCTTCTATATTCTAGTAATATTATGGTATATTCTGGTATATTCTGGTATATTCTGCTATATTCTAGTATATTCAGGTATATTCTAGTAATATTATGGTATATTCTGGTATATTCTGGTAAATTCTGCTATATTCTAGTATATTCAGGTATATTCTCGTATATTCTTCTATATTCTACTAATATTATGGTATATTCTGATATATTCTTCTATATTCTAGTAATATTATGGTATATTCTCATATATTCTTCTATATTCTAGTAATACTATGGTATATTATGCTATATTCTAGTATATTCTGGTATACTCTCGTATATTCTTCTATATTAGACTAATATTATGGTATATTCTGGTATATTCAAGAATATTCTGGTATATTCTGGTATATTATAGTATATTCTCGTATATTCTTCTATATTCTAGTAATATTATGGTATATTCTGGCATATTCTGCTATATTCTCCTATATTCTATTATATTCTGCTATATTCTAGTATATTTTGGTATATTCTCGTATATTCTTCTATATTCGAGTAATATTATGGTATATTCTAGTATATTCAGGTATATTCTAGTAATATTATGGTATATTCTGGCATATTCTGCTATATTCTAGTATATTCAGGTATATTCTCGTATATTCTTCTATATTCTAGTAATATTATGCTATATTCTGGTATATTCTCCTATATTCTCGTATATTCTATTATATTCTGCTATATTCTAGTATATTTTGGTATATTCTCGTATATTCTTCTATATTCGAGTAATATTATGGTATATTCTGGTATATTCAAGTATATTCTGGTATATTCTGCTACATTCTAGTATATTCTTCTATATTCTACTAATATTATGGTATATTCTGGTATATTCTTCTATATTCTAGTAATATTATGCTATATTCTGGTATATCCTCCTATATTCTAGTAATATTATCGTATATTCTCA